>NC_135571.1:11606439-11916439 GCF_964340395.1 Glandiceps talaboti
CTGATAGGAAATATAATAACCATTTACAACTGTGCAGGTGATATATGAGTATTCATTATAATGTCAGTGAAAGTCATCGTGACGTTGCAGTTTTAAGGTTTAACATTGTTCCGGATGATTTCTTTAGCTTTAAATTTGAAGAAAAACAAGTTGTGATAGAATATCATCAGTCTAATAAAGTGATACGTAGTTGATATTTCCATATGTGCAAATGAGCTATGAACTAAAACCTAACGCTAAAGTGTAGGAAGTCTATGATGCTAAAATGTGGATGTAGATAGAACGGTTACAGTCACTGCGTGTCTTCTCGTCCACTTTGCAGTAATTTGCGTGTCTATCATACGAGTAACTGAACCCATTGTTCAACCCATAAAGTAGGCCAACCAGCATGAAAATGATAATCGGCGAGCTCCAACCCTATTACTTGTTTCTCAGTTTCACTGAAATTCCTTTCACCAAAGCATTCCACGATGGGGAGTCTCCATTGAAAATATCTATAGATTGTATATTTTGCCGTTGAGTCTGTATTGTGGATGAATTATAAACTCAAAAAAAACAGTATATGTAGTTCTGAAATCCGATATGCCGCTAGGCGACCTCCACTGGGAACGAGACCAGACAGTATCGATCAAAGACGAAAGTAAAAAAGCTTTCAACGCCAAATGCTTGAAGGGCAAATATATCAAATACTACAGTACCAGTATTAGTTCAGCAACTTTATTCTTTGTTAAGAGAATCGATTACACTCGGATGGCAATGCTTCCAGTGTGAAGAGAGCGAATAACTTGATCCTGGAAATGTCACAATATGTGGGAATTCTTCCACGTGTTACTTTTCCCATTATATGTCTCAAGCCGTTCACTCGAAGATGAGGCTTAAGGCGTCAATAAATAAAGCAATACGATTTCCTCACTGACGCCAAAATATTTTGTCTGTCGTCTGCACAGCTCTCATACCAGACTCTCCAGACCGACATTGTGGTAAACTTTAGTCCTAACATTATGAAATCTTAGCTTATGTTTGTGCCAACATACATAAAATAAGTAATTAGACACTGTACACCAATATTTTAAACAACGCAACGTATGGACATACTATAAATACATATCAGTTTAGTTAGTTAAGCTTATGAAAACAAACAAACAAACAAATAAATATATAACAAATACAATAAACAAAGACACAAATAAATAAATAAACAGACAAATAAATGC
Source organism: Glandiceps talaboti (assembly GCF_964340395.1). Classification (NCBI taxonomy): domain Eukaryota; kingdom Metazoa; phylum Hemichordata; class Enteropneusta; family Spengelidae; genus Glandiceps; species Glandiceps talaboti. The sequence goes on from NC_135571.1 coordinate 11,607,654, forward strand.
ATAACTAAATGCATAACTAAATAAATAAATAAATGCATAACTAACTAACTAACTTAATAAATAAATAAATAAATAAATAAATAAATAAATAAATAATTAAATAAATAAATAAATAAATAAATGAATAAATAGATGAATAAATAAATGAATGATAAATAAATAATTAAATAATAAATAAATAAATAAATAAATAATCAATCAATCAATCAATCAATCAATCAATCAATCAATCAATCAATCAATCAATCAATCAATCAATCAATCAATCAATCAATCAATCAATCAATCAATCAATCAATCAATCAATCAATCAATCAATCAATCAATCAATCAATCAATCAATCAATCAATCAATCAATCAATCAATCAATCAATCAACAACAGACTAATTACAAATCAAATGATACAAATCAGTATCAACAAGAACATGTAGTAGGCAGTGATTTGTGAGTCATATTTCAAGTACCGCAGAACAAATGACGTAGACGCGAGTCATAGTGACATAGAATGACCAGAGTGTACAATAGATATTTTCTGTTCAAAGATAAAACTTAGATTTTGCATGGTATAATCACTGTTATATTCATAAAGTCTTCGCATATGCAATTTTAAATCGCTTTTCTTGCATAAAGTGGTTCTTCAAAACATCTTATAGTATGAAATTAAATGGTATGCTCTTGAACTTTGACACTGCACTCCAAACAATAACTTATCCACAATTTGACAAAGATTCCTTTCAGCCTTACACCACTGGTATTGTCTTCGCTAACAAAGAAACCATATCTGCGTCAATACGTGTCGATTGTAGAAAGCATCGTGTTGATTTTCTTGTGTCTTTGATGTTGACCACAGCACTGACTGGGTCAATGCATGGATATATTCATATCTCATAATAAATCCATGGTCAATGGCAGTCAACAAGAATCATTAATGCTTCAGTGGTTTCAATATTTATGTAGATGATACATGCTGACTGATAGCGATCGCAACATCATACGTCTGTTTCCTCGAGGGACTATGGGTCACCCCGTGGCTGTATTACCCTTAATTGCGCAACCACTGAACATGGAGGTATAAGATATCATGTATTCTAATAATAGATCATGAAGGTATATACCTCTCCATGCACTGAATTAGTTCTCAATTACCAATCAAGCAATAGGGGTGACAGGGTGCGAGTAAAGACAAAGGGTTAATTAGTCTTAACAAAGGGCGGCAATGAGATTAACAAAGCATTCATAATCCTTCTCCCCTAATTAATACATCCATGGTCACCTAACCACAGACTTGTCTGTGTGTGCCCTGACACAGAACAAACGCCTCGTTTCGTTTGCCAGCGCTGTACCCCTTTTCTCGGAAAGAGACTCGAAGTAACAAGGTCTGTATGCTGTACATTTATAATTAGTTTTTATAAGTCATAAATATTCTAGTATTTCCAAGAAAATGGAGTAATATCGACGGACCTATTAAATATTGACAAAAATTGCTCTGAATGGATAAACATGCAGTGCATTCAGTATCCAAGATGCATATGACACCGCGGTATGTTGCTGTTTTTGTCGTCCACTCTCATTGCCTAGTTCTCTTATTAGCTTAACAGAGACGAAAGAGGTTGCATTTAAAGCTTTCACTTAAAGTAATGAATTTATCAGGTTCTTCACACGAAGCACGTAGGTTGTATTCGATAGAAGGACGTAATGACAGGGAATGACTCGGGATAGACTTGTTCTAATTAGTGCGAATCATAGTCAGGGTACTTCCCACCTAGCTACTTGATACATGACTGTTTGAGATTGTCTACGCATGAATGTGTGCGTGTGTATGTTAATGCATTGCGCGTCTCTCCATACAATGCCATACACTGTGTACGCGCTGAGGGGTTTGCAAGCGCTACTCAGCAGGGGGATAGTTGTCACCTGACCGTACCCTGGGTTTACCTGTAAAATCACTGTCTGTCATCGATGGCGTTTAGTTCTTGTTCTATAAAATCACTCATAATGATCAAAGACGTCAACATGTCTTTCCACCATTTCGTTATGAAAATATTATTTCGAACGTAACTAAAGACAAAACAAGACTAAACATAACAACATAAGCGACGTCCTGTCGCGCAATGCATCTTGGAACCGGAAAATCGATTATTGCTTGCGGCACTTTCAACCATTATCCAAGAAACTGTATTTAAAAAATGGTATCAGGATAAACATTGACTTAAATATAAGAATATGTGTATGGGAAAAATGAGTTGAATACGTTTGTATGTCAAATGGGGACATTAACAAAGGCGTGGGCACTTAACAAGCATGTTCGCTTAATGTGTATCTTTGTCGTATATAACCTCTCCACAAAGTAACTTGAGCTTGTCAACATATGAAAGTACACACTTGATTAAAAGTTAAGTGCAACGTAGTTTCAAAATATGACTATACTTTAGAATCATATTCCATTGAGAAATACATTAATGGGGTTTACTGGGACACAGTTCAGGGATGTATGCCTCTTATAGGAAACCGAATCTCCACAATAACCTTTTAATATTTGAAAAGAAATTCAACCTAATGTTTATGTTTCACCACAGTTATATTGTTTGCATGACACTCATACACGTCGCAGATAGTAAGAATGATACTGTTCAATTTAAACTAGCACTATTTATACATAAGTCTTTTAAATGCCGTCAAGAATTCGTAGCCACTCTGTAACTCTTTCAATCTCTGTATCTTGTTTTGTATATTTTGTTGTGCGATGGGCTAAGGCCTTAGCATATTTGCAATAAACTTAAACAAATAGATAGATAGATAGATAGATAGATAGATAGATAGATAGATAGATAGATAGATAGACATCTTACTGGCCGCTTCATCAGCTGATAAGAATTATCGGGGGAGGGTGAATACAGATAACCAAGTTGACTAGAACGTCTTACTTATCTTCAAAACAATATCATCTAGGGGTTTGGGGACAACTTTACAATGTTAATATGTGAAGTACACTGTAGAGTGGTAAAATTGATCCTAAGCACAGATCGTTAGTGCATTCTCGAAACACGTGTTTGTCCATCCGTGCCTTACTTAGAATCAAAAGCGTCTGTACAATTTCCCCTCTGATCCTGTTTCGGATTGTCGAAATTCCTTCATTTGATAATTAGGCATTTCATTTTCTCGGAGGTAAAAAGGGTATTCGGGGACCAATCCAATATATTACCCCCCGCTAGCCACAACTGTACACGTGTAGACAGTAACCTTTATGATAAGATCGAACAAGTAATATGCCTCGAAATGTGAAGGTTGAATGGAAACAGGAGTTGAAAGTTGTTTTCATGTCATTATTGAACAGTTTTGATTTAAACCATTTATACTGACAGTTTTAAAATGTCAAAGGTCACCTTTCTAGGAGATATGTCCTATCTAATTGTATTCTGACATTTTAAAGTGTATAACTACATGTAGATGTTTGCAAAATAGATACAATTGCCTAAATGTCATATCTATCCAGGCAAATTTTTTTTTTAATATAAACATTTATGCCCATTCGCCCATAGGTATAGAGGGGTACGTTTCAAAGAACACGCCACATACAAAACATACGCAATCGCGTAATGGTTGATGGAAATATTCTCCAAAATATGTTTGCAAAATTTATCGTTTTATGGTCTATGGAAATATTTTTTGAGAAAATATATCGTGATGAATTTTGACATACTAAACGATGACGTCATTGAATGAATCCAATTTATGGATGGATCGCGTCTAAAGTGAATACTACATATTTGGAAAAGACCTTACTCAAGTTACTATATTTTTGTTAAGTTTATGTTTCGGGGAGATGTTTTTGGAGAATGATATCTACGATTTTGTTTATCTTTTATTCACAATTTTAACAAACTGAAAAGAAAAGCTTACAATAGATATTATGTTAAATACATCCTGTTATGAGTAATTAAAAATTACGATTGTAATATGATTTGATAATATTCATTATAAGCTATTGATATGTATCACAAGAAAAATTGTACTTTGATGTGTGCATCAGTTCATACCGCAGCAACCCACGAATTGAAATATTTTGCTCATCTGCGAATACTTCTCCATTTATTAATCAAAATCAGGAAATCAATAAATGATTCGGTCCCTTTAATTTACACTTTTTGATCACTGACACTGAAATAAAATACAATGATCTTGTTCGAAAGATTGAATTAATTATGTTCGGGTACGAAATATAATTGTATTTTTATCAAGTCTTGGGGAAAGTGTTCGACAGTCTTGAGAAGTCGAAATGAATTAGTTAGGGAATGAAATGTAATGTCAAGGCTTACTGTGTTTCCTTATTCTCTGTGGCATTAGTTATGACCCAATGAACCGTACGGCGAGAGAACCATCCATTACCGGCCACCAAGTGTGTTTTCTCGCTCAAGCTGAGCAAACGTTTTCCCGTGCTCTCAAACGAATACTGTCACCACAGGCATGGCTTTCATAATTGTTGTTTGACAGAAGTTCACAATCTACAGCCAAATGGCGCCAAGTGTCGTTCAATATCTGCATCGTGTTGATAGTAAAATATCGAACAAGCAAAGCGACGTATACGTAGTACGGTATGACCAGTAACCATACTAACGTGTCTAATATAGAACATACGGCGGTGTTGTTGTCGTCGTGAATCTTATGCAATAGTACTAGGACCAGTTTAGTTTCAAATCTGTGGTAAAGGCATGGCGATATTACCTACAATACTCACATAATCCAAGTACACAAGTAATAATTCTGTATATCTCGACGCACAAACTAGAAACATTTCACTTTCCTTATTTTAACAAAGCTGCACTAGCTTCAACTGTATGTAACGTTTTTTTTTTTTTAAAAAGAAGAAGAATATTTTGTTAACTACAATGCCTTATAATGCTGCACACACACTGTATAGTATGAATCACATGTGTGTGAACATATTTGCAAGGGAAACTTATAGACATAGTATACACCAATGAATTCAGCCAAACTGATTTTTGGGTCCGCACCCACGGATCAGCTCCTCAATCACACTAGTTCAATCTGTTGCTCAGGATGGACTACTTATGGATAAAACCGACCTCTAATCGGCATATACATTGTATAGTTATTGGCGATTTACAATGAATATATTATTAGTTGTCTGATTGACAAAAATGTCAGTTTAATATGGCTAGTGTAGATGTAAGTGGTCACCTGAGTATATCGTTGTAATTACTCACACAAATGTATACTTTATTTGCTTGTAACCAAACTTACAGGATTACAGTCTCAGGTGTTTCACTAACTCTTCGTTAGATTCAGTCGTCGCCCACTTATAGTTCCTTAATCTGAGTCATATATGTATTGCGCAAGAGATAACCTGTCAACCAATTACTGTGACAATATGGAACTTGCAAACCCGCCATGTTGAATGTTGCATCATGGGAAATGTGATAATAAATACTAATCAATTAGTATTGTAAACAATGTTGTTAAGTTGTTTATAACCACGAATAATCAATTCATATTTAGCTTGACCGGTGTGGGAGGTTTATTTCATCGGTAGCTCCAGATAAGATATTACGATAACTACAGATAATCCCATAGCCCTTTGCGTCTGAGCATGCTCAGTCTGGATTGCAAGTTCCCTATTGAACGGCTTAGTGCCACAAGGGCACAACTATAAATATTCCATTTGGAGAAAAACGTCAAAGATGTATTTTCGGCACTACACCCCTATGACCCTCGGCCTCAGTCAAATTTAGATTAAAAAGTTTCTCCGCATTATCTACCCAAAACAATCTTTGGTTAGATGAGAGAAGAAACAACAAACTATCAGAAGATGTCATCGGGACTTTTAAGAAATATTTCATCTTAGAAAATAAGAAAAACAAACAATATTTTTACTAGGCCCTTTTGACTCTGTGCCAACTTGACAATTTAGCTTTTAGAATAAAAGTTGGCCTTTTTTTGAAACCAGGAATGATACACTATATAACAAAATTAGAACCATAACAATGAAACATCACACAAGAAATTGACTTTTTAGGCCCGTTTGGCACTAGCCTCTTCTATTGGTGACTGGAGGAAATAGCTTTTCACAGGGAGAGATTTTTCTGAGATTTTTTCTTTTCATGCTCTGTAGGCGTTCTCATACTAGCTTCAACTAATTAACATATTTGAATTTATATCTTACAGGTAGTCATGGAAAAGAGTACAACGTCGATTACTTTAAAGGCCCTGACAGTTTCCATAGTAACTCTACTTCTAGTTTCCTCTAGTGTAGGTGGACGCAAAGAATGGCACTGTGGTAGGACGGTAGAAACCATGAGAAATATTTGTGACGGTTGTTACTGGTCGCCTTCTCAACGAGATGTTCAAATGAAAGTTGAAGTTCATCGGCGTAAGTAATACCGACTGTCTCTATCTGGCTGTCTGTCTTTATTTCTGTGTGTGTGTGTGTGTGTGTGTGTGTGTGTGTGTGTCTGTCTGTCTGTGTGCCTGTCTGTCTGCCTGCCTGCCGTCTCTCTCCCCTCTCTCTCTCTCTCTCTCTCTCTCTCTCTCTCTCTCTCTCTCTCTCTCTCTCTCTCTCTCTCTCTCTCTCTCTCTCTCTCTCTCTCTCTCTCTCTCTCTCTCTCTCAGCTTTTATCAACAAGATGAGTAACTAACATTCTTGCAAAAAGTGCGCCCTCTATGTCAACAAAATGATTAAAAAGTTCTTTATCTTTAATTTTCAGCTTTTATCAACAAAAGAGAAGCTAACGTTTTTGCAAAGAGTGTGCCCTCTATGGTGAAACGTGGATTATTGGAAGAATGCTGTTATACACGCTGTGATTTGCAACATATGATGACATACTGTTGTGAAGAGCGACAACGAGAGTACAGTGAGTTCATCGCATTGTTCAAGGATACCTCTTCGGACACATTAACGACATCTTAGTACCGTGCTTTTCGATATATCAAATGGTGCGCTGCTTCCCGTGAAGTCCAAGTAGTCTGATCGTGTCATCGACCTTTCCCCACGTTTACCCGAACCGTTCTGCTGGCTCGTTTCACCATTTCTTTCTCTCTCTCAAAACTGGTACTATTATTTATTGTTATCCGACAAAAGTATTATAAAAAAAAAACAGTATGCACACGTAAATGATCCTCCATGATTTAACAGTCAAGTGAAGGGTACAATGAAGAGAAGATGATTGAACATATGCTCCAAATCTCGTATGGTTGAGTCTCGTGTAAAATCACGTCTCGTGCTTATCTGCGACGATAAACACAGGATGTTCGGAAATATTCGGAAATCTTCAGAGATGGCGAATTCTACTACTCTAATGAGAGGGTCAACCAACCAGCATGGGAGAAGAACTCTCCGAATGATTGAAGTTTTCATAAACTCCACAAACGACACCAGTGTGAAATTAGGACAGCGCGGACATTGTGGAAGCAAATTCTACCATCCCGATCTACAGACAACTATAGTACAGACACAAGCTCGTCTTTACTGTGTACTGTCCTTTGAGGTAAATTTGTAGGTTTAGTTCTAAAAAGGAAGAACCTATGCAACAACAACAACAAATGTGCAAGGAGATCGTGTTACTTTTTATTACATCAGTGTTGTCTCAGTGAAGATTTGCCATGTAGAACAATGTATTGAAGTAAGCACGGTAATGAAAGATTAACCCTTTCATTCCTAGAGACATTGGAATAAATAAAAACTTGATTGTAAGAACATTTTCTAAAATTTAAGAATATTGCTTCATTGGGAAGTAATATTTCTTGAATTCTGATCTAAAATAAAGTTGATCTTTTTCCAAAAATTACAGAGAAACAAGAATTTTTGTTCAAAAATTTTGGCGGGAAAGTTTCTAGTCCTGAAAGGGTTAACAATGTACTAGCAGGAAATGTATCACAAACTTTATACTGTACATGTATATCTCTTTCTTTGTCTACGATTCGTCATCACAGTCTCTGTAAAAAATTTTACTTATGTCATTTTTTTTTCGATCGAAGCAGACGGTAGTTGAATTTTTCAGAAATGATGGTAGCTTCAGTTATATTATAAGGGAGGCCAATCTAGCAGACGGTCTTTTTATTTGCCTTCTCTCTCTAAAGAGTTCAACAATTCCGCCGTCAACTATGCTCTAATAATAGAGGTAAGCTGTTCTCTTAGGAAATAAACTAGCATACAAAAGCTAAAGATAGTGTGCAAATACCACACGTTTGGGAATCTCCGAAGGACAGGGTTCAAGTTATACACGCTATCGTCCCCGAAAAGCAGTCCAGCTTAAAATGTGTTCACTACTTCTCATATCATCAAATCATTTATTTATTACATTTCTGAGCATGCGCATCTCCTTTGATGCGCGGTTTCATTTACACCAGACCTCTGTCTAGTATCAATGAAACTGAAATGGCTTACCTACGTTTACGTCATCAAAGATGAATATCGTCGCCAGAGGGCACTATATGACAGAAATGGGTCGTCAGCTGACCATGGCTCTTGCTACTGTGTTGTAACTATCTTGGAACGTTGCACCATTGCCTGTATATTGCAAATGGGGAACATGTTATTATTTTATACATTTCAACCGTACCTATCTCAAACAACGGTGGGAGTATAATGAGATTTAAAGGGTAACAAATATTGAAAACGTCGCGGTTAATCCGCCTAGAAGACTTTTACAAGACAACACACAGTCATCTTTGTCCAAAATACAAAAGTTTGCGTGCATTTTCTACATTTTTCAAACATTATTGTTGTAATAATAACTATGCGACGAACAAATCATTCGGCTAAACTTTTCATTGTCTTGTGTAACCCTTTCGAATCGAAGGCTTATAATTATCAAGTGACAGTAATGACCATCCCTCGAGTCTAATAATTGCCAACCAGTGACTTTTCTGTGCACGTACGACGGTTCACAGAAACAGTGCACCAGCAACAGTGCATTTGATTGTTATGGGTTGTAATTTATTTTCATGCCAACACAGTACGATGTAATTCAAACTTTGCAACCATTAAATATTTGTTTTATTCCTTGGTTAAATTAATAAAATGCGGCATTATTTTTTGACTTGCAATCGTCTCGACCTTTCTAATGTGGATGTGTTATGAAATCTACTAGTACTAGTAGGAACTGAGATTGACATCATATCGTTACTTTTTTCAGTTAAAGGTCATTGGCCCAAAATACAGTTACAAACTGACATAACCAAAAATATGTTACAGTTCCATTAAATTATTTGCTTCTGACTTGATTTTTAATGAGTGATAAATAAAGTCTCTGTAATTCATTTTTTCACCCGATGATACAGTTGTGTAAACTTTTCAAAAGATGGCGGCTCATAGATATCCTTCGGGATGTAAGGACCTACGGTTTGCAAAACAATCCAATAGGAAATGGTATTCGAGATTGAGACTGAGATTGATGGGCTATATATAAGCACTGTATTAAAGGTGTAGACAGCCAAGAGACTTTCGAAATTCAAAATCAACCACTGTTTGTACAAGGCCATCTGCTCAGCCGGCAGGCAACCCAGCCCATGACTTTGGGTACGTGGGTTTATTTTTATTTAATTATATATATATATATATATATGTGTGTGTGTGTGTGTGTGTGTGTGTGTGTGTGTGTGTGTGTGTGTGTGTGTGTGTGTGTGTGTGCATAATTCACGTGTGCCTACACGGCAATAATATTAATTACATACCCATTTAGCCCACTTCGTATTTGAAAATGTTTGTATTTCCCGACCCGATGCATATTTCATTTATTTCTCAGCATCTCGAAATTTCACAGACTGTCAGCATCGATTACTTTTCCTTTCTCCCTTGTCTCATTCAGTGTATTTCCCTCTCCGTTGAGCTGAGCGTGATACAATGTTATCACTCCATTTTCGCTTATTTTTTCTCCCCTCCCACCGACAATTGAAAACATATGCCTACAAACATAGATAATAAATAAGAACACCTTTGTACTTGGCTGGCTGTAACTCAATGAACTTATTTGTACCGTGTGGTTTGCCAAACTTAAACAACACAAGGCAGGTAAGTTCAGATATAAATATTCAATAAAATGTATGAATTATGTCCTCTGGCAAAGTGTTCTGTGAAAAATAACAACGCTTTACATATTTAGATCCATATTTTACATGATTCAGTTTGTATTGTGGCTATAGCTACGAGATTAACCAGAAGCGTACAGCCCTCAGCGGCGAGAGTCTGGGTATATTATTAACGTTTACGGAGACTAAATAATCAACAGTACACGTGTTCCTTGCTACCTTGATATCTTTGCTTGTTTGGAAACTTCGAGACTTACCAGCAGGTTTCTGTTGATCCAACTGGAGAAGTCTGGTATGTACTGCCTTTGCTGTCATTATCTCATTTCGTCTACAGCCTGAGCGCGAGTAACGGTGTCAAGAAAACCCTAGCATGCCGCCCTCGCTCGGTAGATGTGACATCGCTGAATTTGCCATACCGTCATGTTTTTAAGATACGAATATAGTCTTACTAGATCTGCTGATCAAACTGTTTTCAAAAGGTTCTAAAATTATCTCCTGAGTCCTTGAAATTCTCGTAGGATCTCCTCAAATTACCAATTGTGTCGGACGTGTCATGACCCGAGCAGACGACCACTGTCTATTTCTGTCAGTTTGACAGCTATTTTTTGTGTAAGGCTTCCTCTGGTCTTATGAACCATAACGGACAATATCTGTTCCAAAAATACGGCGTGGTCGACGTCGGTAATTATACTAACCATGTTCTGGTGAAAGTTCGCCAAAAAACAACGCGAAAGTGTTAAAATTCAAAGTAGTCCAATCCCGGAAGTCCAATGTATCCACACGTCAATAGGTTGAAAGTTTGACAAAGGACCCCGTATGTAGGTCACGTATTTGATTTCTGGAGAGCGCCCTCTTACAAAAAGTGTCACCTCGAAGGATTCACGTCTGTGACTTTACAGCGCAAAACCATGTTCAGTTCATGAGTCTAGATTACTAGTGTCCTAATTTGTTTGGCGATAATAATCTCTAGTGAGTTCACCACACAGAGAAATCAAGCCATTTCATGATGGTTTGAATGGTGTCTACAAAGACATGTGATACATTCTCCTCTGTTCTCTCAAGGAATATACACTACTTGAAATATGGAAAGCCATACAGTATAGTCATCTATTTTTATATACTATATTATTCTTACTGACCAAATTATAATGTTTTATAACACATCATCTGCGTGAGTCGTGTTGCGATTGATCAATGCCCGGTCACGTGGTATGCGTAATTTGAATACCGTTGCCCGGGAAATGACGATCTATTTCAATAGTTCCGTGAATGAAAAGTCGAGTGGACTATTGCCCGCCCCATTGCGCATGCGTGAGCGTCTTCTTGCGGACGACTTCGGGAAATAGGTTGATGTTGAGGTGATCGACAGGCCCTCGCGGTGAACAGACGTATGTAATTGCCCTTTTTACTCAATTTAGTTTGAAGAGTGTATAATATGCCTATGTTTAAAGTATTCTTGGTTTTACCTTACTGTATGATATATATATATATATATATATATATATATATATATATATATATATATATATATATATATATATATATATATATATATATATATATATATATATCACTTCTTTTTTTGACAATTCATGTTCAGTGCAGTGATGATAACTGACCAAATGTCAAAGTGGAATAGGGGCAATGATAACATTAGCATTACTATGATTTTCGAATTTATTCAAATGCATACTTTTCATGTATTGTTCAACATGAAACTAATATGTTCAGTTAGAGCAGTTCATGCCATTATAATGATGTTTGAGACCACATCCATCACCGAAAAAGGAACTTAGGTAGAGCCATTCTATCCATCCACTAACAAGCCTACACGGCAATAATTATATCCCATTTTTCCCACTCCATACTTGAAAATGTTTGAATTTCCCGGACCGTAGTCTGTAAGGTACGCCGTGACAGGGCGCCCTCAAACATCAGGCAACCTGTGTGAGAGGAGGACGGTGAGGGCGAAACGTCACGACGTCAATGTATCTTACAGTCTACCCGGACCGCTGCATATTTTATATATTTCAAACATACGCTCCACAATGGTCTTCAGCATCTCGATATTTCAGACTGTATAATCTGTGATACACACAACGAAGTCAACGCCAAATATAATTCGGTTTTTATCCGCCTTGAAAAAAATAATCCAGGCATCTTTATTATGTACCAAGGGATTATAACTACTTAACTCTATAAACATCAATTAACTTCTAATATTCTGTAACAACTTTGAAATACATTGTAATATGCGATTCAAATTACTCTGTAACAAAGGCTACTTCATCACATACTTGTAAAGGCCTAACAAAAACAATTTGTGGTTCCGATTACATAATTTTAGAATAAGTACGGTGAGGTAGATAGATTTTTTATTTTATTTCTTTTATATATTCATATGTAAGTGTCTAGTTCAGGTAGTTATGTTTTCCATTGTTTTCCATATGGTGTCTGTGTTATTGGTTTCTTCTCATCAGATGTACAGCCATTACAGATTGGAAGAACAGTTTTATGTTGTCTTTTAAAGCTAATGACAGTTTCCGCATCCATGATTATTTCTTCGCAATGTTCGTGATTTATTTGTCGAATACGTAAATAAAGTTAGGGTCGGCGTGAAAAACTAGAAGCGGTCGGGTAATCGGAACCTAACATTTCTTTTTAGGCCTTTACGCAGTAAATATAGAAACAATTCCCTTTTCCTTGTATCGTGTGAGCATAGTGGAGAATACGCTAATTTGTGCACATTATTCGACAGCTCATAGTTGTGGCTAGTATAAAATTTAATCTTCAATCCAGGCAACATTACGCGTTTTTTATTTCAAAAATTGATTTTTTTTTAAAATTCTGACCACCAGTTGCCATCGACCGTGCCGTGATTCAGCAGTTTTAGTACTTGAAGATGATTTGCATATTTTAAGACGAACGTGCATTGTCCAAGTTCGGATTGATGTTTCAAGTAGAACACGATAAAAATAACACGTACCCTGAACAAGAAAGAAATTATTAGTAATACGCCGGACAAGTTAGTATCATAATATCATTTTGGTTATAAAATTTGGACTTTGCGGATGTTTTCATTTCACGCGGTTCTTAACTCGGAGCCCTGTTTGCGCCATAACAAATTGTCAAACACACAATTTGAATTTGATAGTGATGAGTCAACGTTCTGTGACTGTTTACGGGAAGTAGCCACTGTGCTTACAATGGCTACTTCGTTTTCTTGAATGTTCGCCTGCTACTCCTCACCGCACTCCTGACTAGGATCAAGTTGCTCGGGAATAACCTTTCATCTACTACGCATGCGTAGCTGATATGTGGTATAATAGTAAGTTAGGAAGTACAGTAAGTTTATTCTGATCACAATCGAACATTTTTTTGGATTTCCGAACCAAAGTTGTGAGCCAAGATAACCGGATATAGCATTATTATCTAATAACCTGTTATCTAAAAGACCGTGTCAAAGGTGTACGTACATACACAATAAACCGAACAAATAACATGTACACAATCGCGATCGCACTAAATGGCTGACTTGTATTAACATTACCAAAAACAACCAAACATTTCAGAATCAAAAATGTGACCTCAGAAAATGTTGCTGTCGTTGGCAAAGATTAACAAGTATAAGCTCACGTCGACCTTCGTTGTGTTCATAAACTCGGCATGACATCATCTGCATACAATAACTTAACCCGGCGGCCAACCAGAGACCCTGGTCCTATGACCCAACCGCAACCGATCTGTTTTTTCCATGGTGGCTGAATGCCTACGTCACCGGCAGCAGCCCAGGTCATGAAACACAGCGATTGTCTTATCTCGACCACATGTTTACACAAATCCTGTGTCCGTTCTGTGACAAACAAATCCGATCACCTGACTAACACTTTAATCGGCGTATCCCTTAAATATCTCGACTCCCAGGCTCTGATTTTAGTACGGAGAAGGACTGGGTGGAATAAACATGCGAGTCCTATTACTGCTAGCTGTTGCGTTAACCGGGGCACTGGCCCAAGGTAAGGCCAATAGATTGTTCTACTTGAATTTCAGTTAATTTAGTCAAAAAACAACATATTTTCCTTCAAATGAATATCCATCTGTATTAGTTAAATCAAAGAAAATAGAACATATTTATGTTGTCCTTTAGTGGACGTATCACGTCTCAGACCTCAAACCATACCAGTTAAATTCTCAGTAAAATGTGAGTGTGTATGATTGATGGCTTCGTAGCTAACTTTTCATATGCAACTTATATTTGGAAAGAATTCTTTCAATTCCTTATTCCAAACCGTTTAGATATAATTACACCCATTATGCATATATCCATGCCTCTTTTTCTCGTATTTCTCAATTGATTGTACTCGATCAGTGACAAGTAACGCACATTTAAAACTTATTCTATCACCGTTAAATTTGGTAAAAGGCAAGATTTGTGTGACAATCACACACACACATTCGGTGTTTTCGTTCGGCTAAAGTTTATCAACTTGTAACTCGTTGCAAACTTATTTAGCGTGTACCAGCAGCCTAATTTGCCCGCGCAGAGAGAAAAAAATGTTTAGAGAATCTGAAAACAAAATACTGCTTGGTTCTTTGGTTCTTAACTTTTATGTTTTGTTTTCGCGTCCTAATTTGTTTTTCTCTGTAAATCTTTGATTTTGCTGTGCTTTATCATTTGCAAAATCAGTATAGTGCTTTCAAGTTGACTTAGCAACAACAAGGTTATTTTCCAAAATCAAAACATCTGGTGTGTACATACATAAATTAATTATATGCAATGACGTAATTCACTATCTTATCTACAACTCAGAAGATTAACGTGAAGTTGTTGATTAGGACTATTTCGAAAAAAAAAAGATTTGCCTATTCGTGATTCTTTAGTGACTAAAATGAATATGTACAGAAACAAAAATGACAATTCTAAATAATAATATTGATAGTTTTCTCATGCATGTGTTGCGAAAGTTTCTGAGTTTGCACATCGAGTTTAACAAAAGAAGATGTTTGTGATTATATTAATGATCTTAGTCTTGGGTGGAGAGGTACGCATGCGCAGTTCGAAAGATAGGTATTGTTGGCCCCGGCCCGAGTACGCCGCCGTAAAGTCAGGTATTGTGTATTGTATGATGACGTCACAACATATAGCACTGATAGTTCGGTGACCACACCACTTCTAGACATCCGTTCTAGCCACCCAGGTCAACTAAGAAGATAATAAGATATAAACTCAAATCAAACTATATCATCTGTCAGCAAAAAGTCGATCGAAGTCCAAATACCGTCTACAGTTGAATTGTTATCACGTGCGGTTAGTTGAGTATCTGATGGACTGGCATTCATTAACTTGAACAATCCGGTAAAAAGCCAGATTTCTTTCAAATCTCTGTCAAATATCGAAAATGCCTTAAACTACCTCAAAATCACTCTCCTCTTACACCAATTTAACGCCAAAGATAACTTACTCTAAAAGTAAAATCGATATTGCAATCTATCTAGTTAGTCTGAACAAAAATGCAAATTTGAGATCATATAGAGTACCCCCTCATTTAACGTGAACAGCGGTACCTCTCCCCTCAGTCAGCGTCAACAGCAGTACTTCTCCCCTCAGTCAGCGTCAACAGCGGTACCTCTCCCCTCCATCAGCGTCAACAGAGGACTACCCCTTAATAAGCGTCAACAGAGCACCCCCTCATTCATCGTCACAGAATATCACCTCTCTCAGTGAGCACAGAATACCCCTTCCCCCACGCTCAGCGTTTATACAGAGTACACCCCCTCAATCAGCGCGTCAACAGAGTACCCCCTCCCCTTAACCACCGACATCAACAGAGTATTTGCAACATTAGCGTCAACAAAGTATCCTCTAACCCACCCACCCCCAACCCCCTCCCCATCTCCTACCTCCTCCCCCTCAACCACTGTCAGAATATCCCACTCAACGGTCAACAGAGTAGTACCCTCCACACACGTTAGCCAACCTTTTTTTCCACTATCACTGAAAAATACTCATTACTGCGTGAGATTGTTATTCCATTGTCTAGCAGGTTTAAGTGGCAAACAGTATATATTTCAAGTTGACTATAGTTCAAGGTAGTCATATTTACAACATGATTTATAGTATTTGCTGGCAGTATTGAAGTGTGATAACGTTGCATTGTTAATACTGAAAGTTTGCCAACTATGCATTTTATACCACGGTTTTCGCTTACGAGTGCATCAATAATTTCTTTACTGTCAAAATCAAGATCACGCGAGATTTTAACGAGAAAAGGTTGGCCCTGACCACGTCACCTAACAATAAATGTATAATGTGTTTAGGGGGGGGGGGGGGCAGATTTAGAAGCGATGTTAATTTTACTTGCATTTATTATGCACCGGAGACCAAGTATACAGCTGGTCATTTCTAACCACAAAATGCAATATTTGCCAATTTTCAGAGTTATTTAAAAAAAAATGGGTTGGTAGAAATAAACTGTGTTTGTTTCTTAATATAGTACATGGAGAAAAGATTTCATTAGGCCATAGACCCGCCACCAACGGATTTCCATGTTAAGATCACACACATATACATACACACACATACGTGCACACACATGTGTGTACGTACACACACACACACACACACACACACACACACACACACACACACATACATGCATGCATGCATGCATGCATACATACATACATACATACATACATACATACATACATACATACATACATACATACATACATACATACATACATACATACGCACACACACCTACATAAAGTCACATACACACATACACGTACCGGTCTACGTCACGGGTCTGTGATAAAGTTTCATTTATCATGGCAATGTTTTGCGTTCTTTGTAACCATGGCAGCATAATACACATCACTCGATGGGCTTGTTACTAGTAATGTATATATATAAGTTCACTGAATGTTTTACTAAACATGATTATCACCAATATTGCGTTAAAACAAGAATTCACAGAAATTTATATGTTCGAATATTTCTCACTTGCAAACACAATATTCGTTAGTGTTCTGAAAGGGTATACATCCAATGTCAAAACGACCCCCATCTTTGGAATAGCGATATGCATGTAGACTTGTTAGTACCTCATATCACCCTGTAAACGTTGATGTGCGTGTTACAACTCGAATGATACATACATTGATCTGGGGAAACATTAATTGTGAATGGGTACAATAACAGGATGTAAGGTGACAGCTACTTAACTGATATCAACAATAAAGTGACTGCAAACAATACTAATATGTGACTAATAAAGTATGGGATGACTACCGGTATACCGTGCTATCGTCTGCCGTCGAAATGTTGCAAAGGTCAGCAAAAAACCGTCTATCAAAAAACATTGTATGTTAAGGTGAAATTTCAACCCCTAGTGGTCAGTGTTGTTTTGAATCACCAGTATCATGCACATTGGCAACAATCCAAACTGGCGGTGAAGGATATCTGCCCTCCTTCCCTCAGATTGGGTTTCAACTTCACCTATAGCCCACTATCCGCCTAATATTGTGACTGATTTACCCACTAATACTCCCCCATCGGGTAAACGTTTACGCTTTCCACCACATCTGACGTATACAATGTCTACTGCTGTACCTATAATAGTATAACATCACTCCCACCCCCCACCCCACCCCCCACAATTCCATTTTTTCCCCTCCCACTGCGACCGACACAATTGCAAGTGATGTACACCAGTAAGTAACATACTGTGAGTACTTTTATATGAAGCTCAGACCACTAAAAATAGTGGTCTGAGTATGAAGATATAAATTACATCTCAAAAACATTAAGTAAACTCGGCCTGTGCTTCTTTAAGTTACATTAGTCAAGTGAAATATTACAAACCTTTTATGTGAAACAACAAGTGGTCTGATTGGATCTTTTTAACGCAAGCTTAAATTTAAAGCGCTAATCAAAATATTGACAATTTAAAGTAATGATACCATAGCTCTCTTTTCATCAAGATAAAAAAACAACATATTTTACATGTTACATAACATAAATAGAACACAAAATGATTAGGGTATTAACTATCTTGAGTATTTCAGTTTTCTAATGATATTTGACAAGAATTAAGATTAATATTGTACCGACTGCATAATAGATACACATTCATATTCAAACTAAGGAGTTAAAGTCAGGGGTAGGCGTAGACTAGGAATAGAGTGAACTCCCTAACATATAGAAAAATGGTGTTTGTTGTTCAATATGTGACCTCAATTTTCAGTAAGAATATTACTAGCCATGCTATAGCAAAATTGTCCATGGAACAACATCTGTATTACCTGTATCTGTATTATCTACGAACAAACATGGACACAACTGGAATGCAATTGACCTTTCACTGCCATATATAATCATATGAAGATAAGAATCGCTAACACAGAGAGGTCAATTTGATTAGTAACCGTGCCATTGTTAATTTGACGTGTCAGGACACTCCCTTTGTGCCATCAGCATCACACATAACCTAACAGTCCGCCCAATATCCCTCACTATCAGAAATCTGATGAACTAACACAATAATGTTAGTCGTTCACATCTATAGGCGATGTCTATGACTCTAAACGAAAATTACAGAAAAACAAAGAAATTCGGTCAAACTGATTTTGATAGGAAAATATCAGATAGGATAGAACTGTTCACTTTTTGCCGTAACAAAATTACATGGATACAGCTTGAATTTTATACTCCAAAATCAATGAAGTTGATGTTTATCAAATTTGCAAAGTCAGTGATATTCTGTTATTCTCTCGGTAATGTGCAACACCAATCCTGAAAGAAGGCGTTAATGATGAAAGGTCAAAATTGTCCCATTTAGAAGCTAAGGTGGGCGCCCTCATTTGGCGAAGTTAACGGAGTTCCCCTAAGGATTGTAATGTACTTTCATTGGAAGAAAACACTATGTTTCTACCCGGACTATGTGAAATCATGAAATGACTCTCAGAATATAAAATGACATTTATTTCCTGGAGTGGCGTTAAATGTAGATTATAGCTATGTACTCTAAATGCTAGACTCTGACAAATTCTTGAATGATTTAAACAATGAAGCTTGATACCCTATATATTGGGTGTAATCATAGAGTTGGTTATACCGGTACATCTGTGGAGTTTCATACATGCATTTAAGTTGGAAATATCCAGGTACTGTTTGAATGTTGCTGTGAGTACAAGAATCTTTTCTGTGAACGAGGATGATACTGTTATAGACATTTTTCCAATTTCTAAACTATTTTGTTCTCTTTTCACTTGCAGAGTGCCCTTCCAACATACCATGGGAAGCTATTGCCAAGGGAGCTTCACAAGATGAAAACGAACTATACGATGAACAACTTCGTCCTGTCTACGAAATAAGTCTATTTGAAATCGAGGAGGGTTACACACCATATGAAAGTCACACAGGCAAGTCAGACATTTAAAATAATGCTATTGTTGTTGCTGTTGTTGTTGTTGTTGTTGTTGCTACTGCTGCTGGTGTTGTTGTTGTTGTTCTTGTTGTTGTTGTTGTTGTTGTTGGTGGTGGTGGTGGTGGTGGTGGTGGTGGTGGTGGTGGTGGTGGTGGTGGTGGTGGTGGCGGCGGCGGCGACGATGATGATGATGACGCTGATGATGATGATGATGATGATGATGATGATGATGATGATGATGATGATGATGATGATGATGATGAAAACCCTAGGCAAGCCTGTTTTCAATGCACCAATGAACAAGTCATGAATAATTTGTCTCTACAAACAAAGTATTTAAATGTGTTATCACTTTCTTACAGTTGGTATTGTGGCAAACGACAAGACTCTCCCATTTATTGACTTTACCGTCACTGTTAAGAACAACGATGAACTTTGCTCCGCTGGTGTTCTCAAGGCTACCAACTCTCGTTCTAGCGAGGTCAAATCGTGTCCTCAAGTCCTGGTTGCCAGTGACGACAAGATAAAGACAAAGGTATCCTTCAGATGGAAGGCACCTGAGTGTGGCTGTGTTACAATCAAGTACGTAAATGGTTTTGTCTTGTAAAATACAGTAGCCAGATTGAACGTCTTCAAACAAACAATATGG
Source organism: Glandiceps talaboti (assembly GCF_964340395.1). Classification (NCBI taxonomy): domain Eukaryota; kingdom Metazoa; phylum Hemichordata; class Enteropneusta; family Spengelidae; genus Glandiceps; species Glandiceps talaboti. The sequence continues at coordinate 11,627,783 of NC_135571.1, forward strand.
GTTTCATATTGGTCCTGGTCGTTCTACGTCAAGACAACTTGCGTCTACGTCATTGGTCTTAGCGAGTGCCTACAATGAGGACCCTTTCGATCAACATACCGAAGTGAGAAATAAATATATGACAGTGTGAATAATATGGGGGCTTAATAAACATTTGATAGAGATTCCTTACCCAGTACCTTGTCAATCTCATCAAATAATATTCAATATATTCTTGTTGTCAGGGCAACCATAATGTCAGACTTGACCACTTACTACATGGACGATATTGGTACAACTGATGGGTACTTGACTAAGACAGTCTGTCCAGTGGGAGTCGTTTTACCAGGTATGTATGTTGTATGTATGTATGTCAGTCTGTCCAGTGGGAGTCGTTTTACCAGGTATGTATGTTGTATGTATGTATGTATGTATGTATGTATGTATGTATGTATGTACACACACACACACACACACACACACACACACACATATATATATATATATATATATATATATATATATATATATATATATATATATATATATATATATATATATATATATATTCCTATTCGCATATGTGTGTACATGCGTGTATAATATTTCATAATAATAGCAAGATAACAAAGAGTAAAGACAATGATGTTAAAATAATGTATTTGTAACTTCAATTTCAGATATTACAGAACTGACTGAAGAAGAATTGGAAGCCATTGAAACTGCAGGTATTCGATTAAAGAATTGGAGTAAATTCAAACTGTCTACAAATTGTCTCATTCATTAGAATGTTTAATGTGTCTGTTGGTAATTTTTGTACATGTATTCAATAACTCTGTAACTATCTTTTTGGTATCTGTAAGATTATGTTTAATATCTTTCCTAATGTTATATACCTCCATGTCTATCATATTATACCTACTTACTATATATATATATATATATATATATATATATATATATATATATATATATATATATATGTATATATATATATATATATATATATATATATATATTCTTGTAATTCTCTACTGTACTATATATCTGTCTATCTATCTATCTCCCTATCTCTATAGATGCTATTGCAGGTCTTAGTGATGATGATGTCGATATGTTGCAAGAAATAGGTATGGTCTCAAAAATTCAGAATTCCTTCTCTGTATCTTTTCTTTTTTCTTAATACGTGTTTTCTCTCTAAACTCTGCATCATTTCAGAAGTAATTCGTTATTACTTATTAATGTGTGTAATATGGTGAAACAGGACGATGAGAGGATATGACGGATATATCGGTGTATTTGTATGTATGTATGTATGTATGTATGTACGTACGCACGTACGTATGTATGTATGTATGTATGTATGTATGTATGTATGTATGTATGTATGTATGCATGCATGCATGCATGCATGCATGTATGTATGTATGTATGTATGTATGTATGTATGTATGTATGTATGTATGTATGTCTGTCTGTATGTCTGTCTGTCTGTGTATGTATGTATGTGTCAGTGTCTGTGTGTTTTGTGTCTGTGTACATTTTTCTGTGAACAAGTTTAAAAAAGGCCAACAATTTTACGACCAACTTTAAGGAATGTAATTTAACTAATTAGAAGTTTACTTGTCGTATTTGCAGACACCGTGATGATTGTATACTGTTGACAGGGGTGACAATGTTATGTTTTGGAGACAAGAACTGAACAAGCTAAAAATATTCAGTCTAATGTTAGAGCTTTTTGTTTTGCCCTTAGTTGAATCACTCGTGGAAGAAGACTCCATGGAGACAGCGCTCATCCCAGGCATCAATGTTGATATCTCCAATGGTGATATGAATATGGTAATTTACAATGAAATCTGCTCTGAAGAGAGACAACAAACATCACTTAGCAACCCTGTTCCTCATCGTCTGTCCATCTATCCTTGCTGCAGAGTCATGGGTATGTTAATGTAGGCCATTCCATTTAAATTGCTCCAAACATTCGACCTTGGACTTGCTGTTTCACATGCATGTACTTATAAATGTATGAGAGAGTGAGTGAGTGAGTGAGTGTGTGTGTGTGTGTGTGTGTGTGTGTGTGTGTCTGTGTCTGTGTCTGTGTCTGTGTCTGTGTCTTTGTGTCTATGTGTGTGTGTGCATGCGTTTCCCAAAGTAACATAAATCATTTTCTTTGGAGGAAACTGAAGAATTTAATTTTAATAATTGCACTAAAACTGTATATACTAATTTTTGCTTGTAGGTGAAGAACGTCGTGACTGCTTCCTTACCACAGAGCACCCTCAGTATGTGCTTGAAAAAATGGAGGAAGCCCGCCTTACAATGATGTGTGATAAGATGTCAATGCCAGACAGTGAAGATTTGAAGAACATAAATAGAGAGATTTATTTCTGTTGTGTCAAACCCGATATGGAAGAACGCAAGCAGTGTTTCAAAGAAGCAAAGAGTGAACGTTACAACCGATTTTGCCGTGGTGAAAATGATAATATGTTCTTCACTCTCAATGGTGACAGCACACCTAACAATGGAGAAAACAGAGAGCACTTCTGCTGCACTGAAGAAGGCGAGGATTTGGTGACATGTTTTGATAATGAAGAACGTCGTAGGTTTTTCCCACGTGTTGGAGAAGATGTAGATGAGGAAGCTTATGACGAAATGGAAGGCAGACGTCTGGAGAGAGTCTGTAAGCGATTTGAATCTGAGGAAGATGAGGATATGGAAACTTCGCGTCGACGTCATCATCGCCCTCGCTTTGAGATTCTGCGTAGATGTTGCCAAGAGCCACGTGGAGAGCGTCGTGAATGCATCCGCCAAGCAAAACATGAACGTATTAACAGTGTCTGTTCAACTGAAGAGACCGATGATATGGCATACATTGGTGGAGATGAAGACGAGGATATGAACGAATTGGTGCCAAAATATGATCGCACCAGCATGTGTTGCCAAGTCAATGGTGAAATACGGTACAGCTGCTTTAAGAGGAAACTAATCCAGCGTTACAAGATGGCCAACCGACCAATGCCACAAGGTCCAAAAGGTGACATGATTATGGGCCATATTGAAGACAGTCGTATCGACCGTTTGTGCACCAAGATGACAGATGGGAGCATGGAAGACTATGATGTGAAGGATGACATTGTAGCTTGCTGTGAACTCCCTCGTCTGGAACGCAACAAGTGTTTCAAAATGTCTGAGCGTACCCATCTCGATAACGTGTGCACAGGAGAGGAAGTCGACTATATGTACCGTCTGGGTCACTATGGTGAATTCGTTGAAGAAGAAGACATGGATGATGTTGTTACCATGGATAACCCATGCTGTGAGGAAAGTGATGAAGAACGTTATGAATGCTTTGATCTGATGAGCCGGTTGCATCTCTGGACACATAGACCAAGAGTGAGGCCTATGCACCGTCGTCCATGGAGGATGGACCCAGAAGACCGCTTTAGTGATGAGCACAGAGAAAAGATCTGTGAGAAAGTTATGTCTGGTTCAGAAGAAGAAGTAGAAAAGGAGCTTGATGATGATGAAAGTGATCGCCCTAATGTTCGTAAGGGATGGAGAATGCAGATGGAGAGTGAAGAATTGATGGACAAGATGCGCCAGTGTTGTATGATGGTGGGTGATGAGAGTCGTCAATGTATGGAAGAGTCACGCAAAATGAAAGTTGATATGACTTGTGAAAGAATTGAAGATGAAGAAGATACTGGTATGTGGATGTACAAAAAGAAGCAATGTTGTGAGAAGAGTGGAGAGGAACGCTACAACTGCTTTGTAGACATGCACAAAAGGATGCCACCATTCCAAAAACAAACGCAAAAGTACTGGAAGGACCCTGAAAACCGCTTCAGTGAAGAACACCGTGAAAGAATTTGTACCAGATTGGTTGAAGATGATGACCCTGAAGATGTTGAAAAGGAAGTAGATGAAGAGGTAGAAAAGGTCTTTGAAAATCTCGCCTTGGGAAAAATAATGAGCAACTTCCGTGGTATGCTGGGTTTCTTTTATAGAAAGTTGGCCAAAGATACCGAATTCATGGATAAGATTAGCGACTGCTGTCTTGAAGTTGGAGATGAAGATGCTCGCAATTGTTTTGAAGAAGCTCGCAAAATTAGAGTCGATAACATGTGTGAAATGGCCATGGAGAACGAGGAAGAAAGTGAGGATGGAGGTACTGGATTTGGTATCATGGGTAGAATGTCTTTCTGGATGTCTGGAAAGAGACGATGCTGCTCCATGGAGGGTGATGAACGCTACGAATGCATGGACGAAATGAAAAAGCCTGGAATGATTGGAGGAATGCAAAGACCTGACATGGGAAGACCTGGCCCCCACATGATGGGAAGATGGGGAAAGGACAGCAATGAATATATGGGACAACAAGGAAAGGGACATGACCGTCCAGGAAGACCTGGAATGGGAAGAGACAGCGATGAAACAATGAGACCACAGCGTCCAGGACGTCCAGGAAGACCTGAAATGGGAAGAGACAGCGATGAAACAATGAGACCACAGCGTCCAGGACGTCCAGGAAGACCTGGAATGGGAAGAGACAGCGATGAAACAATGAGACCACAACGTCCAGGACGTCCAGGAAGACCTGGAATGGGAAGAGACAGTGATGAGACAATGACACCTCAACGACCAGATGGAAGACCTGGCATGGGACGGCCCTTCAGAGGAGTTATGATCCCAACCACTGAAGAGAAGATTGAACTCATGTGTTGGCGTATAACGACTGATGATACTGAAACTGGCAGCTTCTCATTCAATGGAAGGACCAGACCACAAAAGAATGAAGGTAACAAAGAAGAACTTCGCACGTGTTGTAGGAAGTCCGGAGAAGAAAGAAGAAGTTGTGTCGAAGTGATCAGACGTCAGAACATCGATAAATATTGTGATGAATCTCCAGCTCCAAGTACTGACAGACCACTACAAGGTTTCCCACTTATGAGATGTTGCAGCAATGAGGGAGAGGAACTTTATGAATGTTTCACAAATGAGGTGGAAAGAAGACAAACAGGCAGGGTAAGAGTTACATCTTAAACCTCAAAAAGCAAGCACGTTTCATTTTTATGACATTTATATGACTAACATTGATATAAAAGTTGAGACATGCGTCGATGTTACGTTATAGCAACATATTTCATACTCTTCAAAACTTGAGAATGAACCACATTGGTTTCAAAACTTGTTGGAAGTTCTGCTAGTAGTTATATACAAATGAGGAATAAACTTTGTTGAGTTATTTAACGATCAAAAGTCAGAAATAATCTTACTAAACTATACGCCACAGATTAGATATTCAACCATCTCAACTGGAAAAAAATTGTACACGAAAACAATGTTTTCATGGATAATTTCAGCTCGATGAAGAGAAAGTAGATGAATTTTGTGAAACCCCCGTGGCTAGAACAGTTCTATTGAGAGGCATGCCACCATCAAGGCCAGGATTACCCCCAGCATGGTGCTGCGAATATGAAAATACAGAACGTTATGAATGCTTCTCACAGGCATTTCCTAATATGTACATAGCTCCTCAGTTTGTAAGTATACTAAATATTACTTTAATTTATCGTCAGTCAACTCAGGCCAAAAATAGAATTGTTTCTGGTCAGATCGGTGTGTCTAAAAAAGTGCGTCGATTCGATTTTTTTTTTCAATTCTCAACAAACCTGTCACTCAATCTACTATTTATGGTAGTTACTGTTCTTTTTATTTAGTACGTTAGAGCAAGTGTGTTCAAGATTGTTCATGATTGGCTCTGCAGTTGTCTTCACTGAAGTAAGGAGGGTTATTTTCTAGCCCGGATCTACAGACTGTATGGGCTGGAAAAACACGAAAAAAAGACGACGAGGGGCTATTTAAGTGATGGGCGCACTGAAACAATTCTATGTTTTTGACCTAATATAGTGCATGCTGATTTCAAGCTAATTAATATTCAAGCATTCATTTAAATAATTAAATCAGCGAATATTGGTGTTATAGATGCAGTTTTATGAAAGAAGTCATATCATTAATCTCAGAAATTGTTAAAATACCAATAATTAGGTTTTGTGCATATAAATTAGAGGTCTATTTTCTATAGAATCTTCATTACTGGCTTTTGACGAGAATGTTCTATAGACTCGTGAATTGCGATGTTTGGTGATCATTTTCATTCAATCGTAAATTAGTGAAATCATGACAGTGATTTGTTACAAAAAATGCGTTAAAAAATCTTGACATCTATCAGATTTCAGGTCTTATGTAATTTTATGGTATCTGCCCGTGTGAAAATGTTGGTGATTTCTGCAGGAAACTGTAATATCATATCGTCCTTTATTTCAAAGTGCGTGTAGTTTTGATTAGACACACATCTTCCCCAAATTTGTTTTCTATTTACATAAAATGAGTTTTGTCCGGTATTTTATATCACAAAATATGATAAATGACAATCTGAATACTTAAGAAATCTATGGAGTCCGCACCGAAAATTGAAAATGTTTATAACTGGCTGTCATCTTTTTTTAGACAATAGTCAACTTTCCGGTTCCAAGATGCATAGCGCGAGAGGATGTCGCTTATGTTGTTACTTTTTATCTTGTTTTGTCATTGTTACGTTTTAAATAACATTTTGAATAGGAAGTGAGGGAAAGATATTTTGACGTCTTTGTGAGTGATTTTATAGAACAAGGGCTAAACGCCGTCAGTGACAGACTGGTTTTTTGCAGGTAAACCCAGGGTATGGTCAGGTGACAACCATCCCCCTGAGTAGCGTATGCAAACCCCTCAGCGTGTACACCATACATGGCGTTGTATGGAGAGATGCGCAATGCATCTTGGAACCGGCAACGGGTCTATTGTCGGTTATTTTAGATGCCCCATCAACAAACACACCATTAGTTGGTTTTTGTGGTGATATAATTTTATAAACTGCATGGCTCCAAAACCTTTTGCTGTTGATCTTATTGATTTTACCCTGTTTGTTTATTTTACAGGACTTGACCGCTGACAGCGTTGAACCAGAACAACAATACCACCCCTATCAATTTTACCGGGAATCGTCCGAGGAAGAAAGACCTTATGAGCCAGTGATGCCCGAAACAATGAAACCTGAAGATCAGTACATAGTAGATCCTCGTCCTGTGTATGAACAAGTTCGACGAGAAGACTATGTTGATGATACTGATGATGTCAACGTAGACGAGTCATCAAGCTCAGGTAAAACAATTAAAGATGCGTCGTTTTTTACGTCCACGGCCGCATTCACAGCCGGCCTCGTGAGGGGTTACGCCGAGGAGGGCGCCGAGGAATATTCATAATTGCAATTAACCGATATTTACCACAGATGGCGCTGTCCATGATACATGTGATGAGTATGTTCATACCACAGCCAGTATACAAATATTGCAGCCGAACATCGTTCAAAATCTTTCTGTTCGAATAAAAGACAGTTTTTACGGTACAATTTTTTTAATGCTCACTGATTGATTTTATTATACCTAAAACATCCAATTGAATATTTCATTTGTTCAAGTTTTTCCCATCATTGCAATCTCCCGCCAACGTTATAAGACCAAAATTCTTGTTCTAAAATATTTGGTTAATGTCCACTTGATTTTAGACTGTTACCATAGAAATAATCGAAATAAGGGTTTTAAAGTGATTCCAAGATAACAAACTATTTTGGTTGGTAAAACAAGTTACTGTATATTTTATCAAATACTTGTGACAGGAAGTAGCCACACATATCACATAATTCATTGTACACCAAATTTAAATATCAAAATGAAACAAAAGATTTCTGTTAATAGAGTATCGTCATTTCTGGTGACTCTACCAAGGATGGCGTTCGTCTTTTCAACTATGACGTCACTAAATATACATGCATCATGTGATCTTTCAGAGGAAGATGATGATGAATATGAGGATGAGGAAGAGATGGGAAGATGCTGCCGCGTTGGACATGCTGTTGGCAGTAAAATTGATAATTTCAAATTTGTACAATGTACTGCTAAATCCGTACAGTTTGCACAGAAAAAAGAGGTTTCCCGTAGATGCAGAAGAGCATTCGTCAGGTAAGTGTGACGTCACTACTTGTCAAGTATTTCAAAGTGAAGACTTTTAAAACTAATACAGTCAAACTGACAAACAGACAGAGCAATGGACAGACAGACAGACAGACAGACACACACACAGACAGACAGATAGATAGATAGATAGATAGATAGATAGATAGATAGTAATAAATAGATAGATAGATAGATAGATAGATAGATAGATAGATACAGACAGACAGACAGACAGACAGACAGACAGACAGACAGACAGGCGATATACACATTCAAACGAAATACGATGAAGTTTTTGTACTTTTGCACTTTCGTACTCCAGAAGTAACCATCAATAATTTCACTTTCCAGGTGCTGTGTTGGTCGAAAGGAAAAAAGAGATAGAGACTAAATGTATTTTTCATCTTCAAAGAACGAAGGCGTCCAGAAATAAACAACCGTACAACCACCAAACCTGGAGTAATATAAGATACATCTTTAGAAAAATTTGCTAATTTCATTTTTGTATGAAATTGTACTCACGAATATCTGTGGAGTAATATAAGATACATCTTTAGAAAAATTTGCTAATTTCATTTTTGTATGAAATTGTACTCACGAATATCTGTGATTCGTTTTTTCTAAATTGAAAAATAGACAAACCATAATAAAAACCTTTTTTTGCAAAACCTGGTCTTGCATTTTATCTTTCGAATAAAGTATTCACACTTGAACACGTACGTATTATATTAACAGATTCTGAAGGGATATTTCTAAAATAAATAAATAGATAAATAAAAAATAAAAAATAAATAAGTAAATAAATAAATAAATAAATAAATACCAAATAATTACCAAATAAATTTGTTTCTGAACGATGCCTCTTCCCAAGGCGTGTGCTGTAGCTACGTTTTGAAATCTCGCCTTTCTGAACGACGGTGACTATATATTGATATTTATTACCTACATGTGACTAGAAATTTATTTAGTTAATGCAGTCAACAAAAACACCTTCACTAGCACTCTTCAAAGCCTTGGAAAATTTACATTGTTTGAAAATACGTAAACAGCTTTTGGAAGAAAACCTCTCTACATAGATGATTTATTTATTTATTCTATGTTGAACCTACTTTTGTGACCATGAACCGGTATTCATTATTCAGATATGTACATGTTAAGTCCATGGCCATTACCGAGTAGACTATGGTGACCAACATCCCGAGTCGCGCGAATAAGAGTGTCGGGGATGAAAAGGTTCATAACTGCGCATTCTCGTTCGAAATCAAGACTCCGCCCTCAGAGATCGGAAAAGTTTAGTCTAGATATCTTTTATTTACTTTTGGTATGACGTTATAATTGAGATAACATAGTACGTAACCTCTCAGATAAAGTTACACTGCGTCATGACGATATTTCATTGGTTCCATCGACGATCTTGTATTATGACATGATGGCGTATCGGCTTCATTTTTTACCTGGTATACCTTTCCAATTTTTTTCTGTAATAAATGACATTTGGGCATTAACGTAAATACTATCAACTTCATCAATCAATCAATAATCAATCAATCAATCAGTCAGTCAGTCAGTCAGTGAATTTATAAAGTGCCAGTTTCCAAAACGACGAAGGGCTCAGAGAAGAGTTAGAATATTCTGGAGAACAGAAATAACATCTTAAAGTTCTTTTCGAAGGCGTTATTAGCTGTTGTTTTTTGCTGTATTTATAATGACGGTGCATTCCATAAATGGGATGAGAAAGTGAGACCTCATGCCCATCATATGACACTATATTGTACCTAGGTTCATGCATTAAAACATGATTTGGCAGATGGTCAGTGTCATGTTGCAATAACAGTTTAGTTTATTAGTTAGTCCATGCTTGAACAGGTCCCCCCCCCGTACCCGATCCATCCTTTATTGTTGAATGGTTTATTCCATCACGTCAAGAGTAGGCATGTCCCATGTCCAACGAAGAGACACAACATGAGTAGGCATGTTCCATGTCCAACGAGCAGACACAACATATCTAAGTCTGTTTGATTTACGTTCACAAGTGTTGTTGCGTTATCAGAGTAGTGATATCAAGAAAATGACAACATAAACTACCAGTTCCTTAAAACCCAATCATAGCGGGGCTATGTCATTCTCAATGACTTATTTGTATCTGTGTTAGCCATCATCGTACACATGCACATAACAAACCAATACATGCAGGTCACTCGACACCGTGACAGTGTATTCGCAATATTCACTACAGCTAAAATTAAATACAAATCTTCGTAAAACTTACTTCCCGGTTTTTCCACCAAGTTATCCCTCCACTTTAGAAAGTCAGTAATCCTGGCCAAGAGATCATCGCCATCTTCAGATTTAGGTCGCTGCATGAATTAAAGATATTATATATATATAATTATGAAATTGTTACTAACCAGCCATCCTGTATATAGTATAGTAGTAGTTTATTATATTGACATGCAGATTTACAATAATGTATACACATATATAGCTAAACGACGTGAACATCGTACATTAAGGAGGTGAAATTTTTCCTCAATATTTAAATCAACAAACGTATCAAAAACTCGATTTACATCTGTGAACATATTTATTCTGAGGTCATCATAAAACGAATATATATGTGTATTGAATGGCTACAGGCAATACGGCAGGAGATAAACTCTATCGTAAACACTCGGGTCCTACGTCAAGCTAGATGTGTGTGTGTGTACGTGACAGAGAGAGCCATAGAGAGAGACGGAGAAAGACAGACAGACGGACGGACGGACGGACGGACGAACAGACAGACAGACAGACAGACAGACAGACAGACAGACAGACAGACAGACAGACAGACGGACAGACAGACAGACAGACGGACCGACGGACCGACCGACGGACTGGTGGGTTGGCAGACAGATAGGCAGACAGACAGTTTGTATGTCTTTTTTTCTGCCTAACAGTGCGTGTCTCTTTACATCTACCTGTAAGTTAACACCTGTGCCAATCAGCCAGCCAACATTGAAATAAATAAAATCCAGATAGACATTAAATGTAGACGTCAAAGCATTGGCTCCCGCCTGTCTGCTTCTAGTTTAGTACCTATATAAATGGTTTATTTGATAACAGACTAAATTTAGCAAGAAAGTTGTGATCTTGATATCTTAGTGTACAATATGCAGTTTCTAGCAACGCGTCAACACGCAATGCGCATGCGTATACGTTCGGAAGCGTTGCTGCAGTTTCTTATTGGTTTCGATTCTGCGTGGTTGTACCAAATAGAGTCGGTGAACGGTAGCTTGAAAGGGGCTGTATAATTATATAACTATTTTGAAATACACATGAACAAAAAATGAAAATATATAATAAATTACTGAGGACTATGTAAGATAATATTACTTGTCTATATACAGACAACTGTAAGTATCAATGTATGAATACGTTGGTATACTCACATTTTCCTCCGACGATTGACTATCTTCCTGGCTATCTACTGTCGCTGCCATCACCAACACAACCAGAACAGAAAATATGATAACGTATTTCATGATTGTAACGTTGGTAAATGCACACTAAAGTAGTGTTACTTTGCCAAATTACTGAAGCGAAATAAACATACGGTTGAAATCTGACGACTTTATATAAAGTTGTGCATCATGCACATGTATCATTCGTGTTGATGAATGTCATTCAACTAATTGATTTGTATAGATTGTTCCATTCACACACAACAATAATTACCGTAATTAAATAAAAGCACCTCATTGCATCAGTGAACACATCAAGCTATACACAGAGACGTGCTGTATCTATGCTTACAAATCTAGATTTGTATAGATTGTTCCATTCACACACAACAATAATTACCGTAATTAAATAAAAGCACCTCATTGCATCAGTGAACACAACAAGCTATACACAGAGACGTGCTGTATCTATGCTTACAAATCTCATCAGCTTTAGAAGCGATCGGGATGGTACAATACTACCAGAGAATTTGAACATAAATACAATTTAAAAAAATTAATGTGTTATTTTGATATTAATTGGATAGTTTGTTATCAATTATATATTAATTGGGTAAAAATTCGTGCTTAACTGCTAATTAGACGACAGTCAACAAATTAAAGACGTGGCATTTCTATACTAACATGTTAATTGATCAAATTATTAAAAGTTTTTACTACAGTTGTAAGTTTCTTTGGAAATCTCAATATAGTGGTCTATTTCGATCCACCATAGAAAGTAATGAACCGCTAACACGATAGCTTCGGTAATATACACATTATGTCATCCAAGAGTTTATTGTTTTGATTTTAAGTTTATCTTGGTCCATAAGCTTAGCTACTGGTTTATATACAATCCTCAAAAAAACACCTGTGTATGTGTGTGTGTGTGTGTGTGTGTGTGTGTGTGTGTGTGTGTGTGTGTGTGTGTGTGTGTGTGTGTGTGTGTGTGTGTATGTGTTTGCTTGGTTGAGGTAATCAGAAATATTAATTGGTTACATACATTTTTTAGAATTGAGGCGTGCCAACCCAATATTTAGAAATATAAGCGTTTGCAAGGATCGTGATGATACAATGTTATCCATTTCGGGTTTGACAATGTATTTCATAGGAAATAATAATTACAGAAATGTAATATTTTTTTAATTTTGATTAGGCAGTAATTGATGAGTAATAACATGCGCATGTAAACTGCCGATCGCGTGTTTGCAATTAATAAGCTAAAAATGTCAGTTTTTCCGACAGTCAACAAATTAAAAACGTGATATTTCTATACTAACATGTTAATCGATCTAATTATTAAATGTTTTTACTACTGTTGTAAGTTTCGTTGGAAATCTCACTAGAGTGGTCGATTTCGATCCACCATAGAAAGTAATGAACCGCTAACACGATAGCTACGGTAATATACTAATATCTCGTCATCTGGTTGAAACTTCTCAATATTTTATTTGTTGATTTTAAGTTTATCTTTGTCCCTCAGCTTACCTACTGGTTCATATACAACCCATGAAAAACACCGGTGTGTTTGCCCGATGTGTTTGCTTGCTTGTGGTAATCAAGCATGAGACAAGATTCATGCATCGGGCAAACACACCGGTGTTTTTCGTGGGTTGTATATGAACCAGTAGGTAAGCTGAGGGACAAAGCTAAACTTAAAATCAAACAAATAAAATATTGAGAAGTTTCAATCAGATGACGGTTCCTACCTCCATGGTTCATGCGAATCCATGGAATGTAACGTACTAGTGTCGGTAATTTGTCATGATGGTAGAATCACCATGCGATCCGGATCCCATAATCTTGTGAACGTATTAACTCTACACAAGTTATGATTGTCGGGTGCACTGTTAGGAGCCTTCGGTATTTACAAGGGGAGGGCAGGGGGAATGGGGGTCACTTTTTACAAATCGGCCCTCGTGGGGGGGGGGGGGGGCATGTTTTAGAAAATTGAATTAGAGGCCGGGGAGGATCATATTTTACTTTGACTCATTGGGTAAGATACTAGGAATGCCTTCACACACATCCACATGGTGGTAGTAGTGGGAAATTATCCAATGCCTTTAAAACTTTCAACATTGGTGGCAGCGGTGGGATGAAGTCCTTCCCATTGATTCTGGGACTCGTGTCCTTTTACATATCTGACAGCATATAACTCATGATTTTAATGGTCATGTTTAGAGAAAGTTGAGGGAGGGCAACTTTTTAGCATAACGGAGTCGGGGGATGGTCACATTTTCCACCTAATCTCCCCCGGCCCTCCCGCCTTATAATTACTGAAGGCTACCTTATATAAAGTTTATTTTACAACATCACCACGAGCTTCAACAGATAAGATTATAAACAAACAGATAAAAGAATAGCATCAACCTACGTCAGAGACAGCCACGTTGATTCTCTCATTTGTCTCCCTGTTAAGCATTTTCTTAGATCACTTCATCTAGCAAAAGCTATGGTGTTTATTCATTAGTTGCGAGAGTAAAATTGGTTAGATGCATTTTCCTTGAATCGAGGCATACAATATCTATAATATAGATGTAATGCTGGCATTGCCTCGAACTGGTTGTCGTTTTGAAATAATTGCAGTGAGTTATTTTGATACTGGTTGAACAGTATGTAATCAATCGATCGATCTGTTTGTCTGACTGTCTGTCTGTCTCCCTCTCTACAGGGCCGTAGCCAAATTGCTAGGGGGGGGGGAGAACTTTGTCTTGGTGCAATCATGCATTTAAAATTTAGAAAGGTGCTAATTTACATAATTTTGCATATAATTTACATATTATCTATTTTGGCATACACAATTAAATATCATACAATGTATGTGAGGCCAGAAAAAATAAAAATGCTGGTCAACGCGGGTAATCTAACCCATCACATTGGGTATGTAGGTCGATTTCATTTTTTCACAATGCTTGACAAGGATAAAACAAACCATATATAATGACAGCAAAATATTTCAGGTCGAGTTTAGATAGAACTTATTCAGTCATCTTGATACTATCTCATGCAATTTGTCTGCATAGCTACAGTTAGGAAATGTACACAATTTACGGTTAAACAAATGGTGTAGTTCCTCTCACCCTCTCTTCTAAAAAAAAATGTTAAGCACCGCCAAATGAAACTCAAGCATTATTTAGCCACCCCTTCTGTCACCTACACTACAGTGGAGATATAAAATCATAGTACGATGATGCCAAAAAATATCACTGATAGCCAACTACAATAATACTCCGAACGAGATTACTTTACACAGGATGTGGATTTCACATACATTAGGAGATGTCTCTAATTAGCTCTAACCTATGTAGGGAGGTACTTAGCCAGACACCTTCCATCTTGTTTTGGGAGAAAGACAATTATTATCTTGATTGCTACTGATTGGAAGGAGACAACTCCAAAGGTGAAAAACTGAAGAAGAAAATAAGACAGTGTAGGAGGCCATTTTAGAGGCATAAAATATCAAACCATAGACATATAATTCAAAGTCTTATAATGCTTGAATATGGTAATAAAATACCAGAATGTATATTGTTAAAATATAAAGAAATATCCTTAATTTTGAAACAAATACGAAGCCCACATGAGGATATATCCAACACCAGAAAAAATATATGAGTAGGTTGAACAGCTTCTTCAGTTTTTCTGGCCTAATGTCGTATTTTTCAAAGTAGTTACCGAAAAGATGTTACATTCAAAGTAAACAAAATGGATGATGCTTTCTCAAATAAGTAACACAACAAAATAATCATTTTCTTTACCCAACGCCAAAACTGTTATGGTCTCGTTTATGTCGGAACACCCAAGATGAACTCAGTGAATTCTCCTTGTCAATATCATTATAATAGAAATTGAAGTTTGGGTTTTGATGTCGAAGGTACAGCTCTGTTTACAAATTCTTTCCATTGCAAATTATCGCTTCAAAATGAATTGCGGAATAACGCTAGTGCCAGTGTGCAATTAGGTAATGATATCAAACAACATTTTAACCAAAGACAACGTCGAACACAATTATTGAAAGTGGATCTTCAAAGAGTGGGTCTTAAACTGCGTACCTAGTTTAATAGTTTTCCAGGGACACCAAATATTCAAAAGAGAGATCTGCAGTTTTATCAGTAAATGTTTTCATATAATTATAAGGAACCAGATGTAAATGATCTCGGGCGCATCTTCGGAGTCACTGCATGCAGCATAGCAGGCGACCTCATGTTGAGCGACACTTTCTGGGATTTTTTTGAGTTTCATTCGCTGACATTATACTAGTAATTGCGACTTGCTATCTTCAAATGAAGGAGACTTTCAAGACTACTGTTACTCGCGGAAAATGCACAGTGCATGTGCACCAAAAATTTTTGATTGGCTGTAAAAAGTTATAATTTTCATGTCGACACATTTTTATTCAAAGTTAAAGCCAGCGTACAATAGAGATACAAGATACATATTAGCGAGGAGTCAGTGTACAGTCACTTTAGTGAACCATCAATCTCTCTCTCTCTCTCTCTCTCTCTCTCTCTCTCTCTCTCTCTCTCTCTCTCTCTCTCTCTCTCTCTCTCTCTCTCTCTCTCTCTCTCTCTCTCTCTCTCTCTCTCTCTCTCTCTCTCTCTCTCTCTCACACACACACACACAATAATAATTGCCAATTGATAATTGCCAACAATAATTCTATTTTATTACATATTTAACTTTATTCCTTTTCCATTCTAAAGTTAACATGTCTCGGTAAACTAAATGTACACCACAAGATATGTTTTGAAAGATAAATTGACAGTTACTTCTATGAACAAGGCTATCAGTTGAAGAGCGCTGTCAGGGATATAGGATGTAAAATAGGTTCTAGATTGTATGTCAATTGTTATTTCAACGTTTTTAGTAAAAGCAAGTTTTATTCTATACAAAAAATATGTAACATGCAACTTTTAACTTAACTCGGTCGAAAAGGGTAGTTCATTCAGAGAACTCTGTCCGATGAATAAAATATAATTAGTCTGAAAATATACAACTAACAATTCCTTGAAAATGGTAAGATACAAGAAGAACAGTTATATAGATATTATTTAACGAGATCAATTGATTTTTTTTCCATTATTATTTGTAACTAGATTTCGTTCCAGTGATGAATGTTTATTACATCACAATGTCTCATCTGTGAGATATATCTACTAGCAGCCTTTCCAAAGACCGTGCGAACACTTTTCTGTGAAAGAAAGAAAGAAGAAAAGGGTTATGTTTTAGACATTTTAATGGTGATGGTCGATAGTTATCATTCGTACAAATACACACACGAGCGCGCAGACAGACAGACAGGCGCACGCACACACACACACACACACACACACACACACACACACACACGTACAAACAAACAAACAAACAAACAAACAAACAAACAAACAAACAAACAAATAAAAACAGACGCACGCACATGTACACACACAAGCACACATACATACATACACATACATACATACATACATACATTCATACATACATACATACATACATACATACATACATACATACATACATACATACATACATACATACATGCATGCATGCATGCATGCATGCATGCATACATACATACATACATACACACACACACACACACATACATACACACACACACACACACATACATACATACATACATACATACATACATACATACATACACATACACACACATACATACATGTACATACATACATACATGCATACATACATACATACATACACACACACACATACATACATACATACATACATACATACATACATACATACATACATACACATACACACACATACATACATACATACATACATACATACATACATACATACATACATACATACACACACACACACACACATACATACATACATACATACATACATACATACATACATGCATACATACATACATACATACATACACACATACTGTTTTTTGTATCTGCTGTGCACGTGCGTGAAATACACTCCCGTATATCTCTGCTATTCATGTTCATTTACATAATGACTTCATTTGAATAACTTCATGGTTGTAAAACACATATAAAATATTTTCCTTGTCTGAGGTTGTAATCATGTTCTCGGTGTTATTTCTTTAAATAGTAATTATCAAAGTGTTCACTTTCTAAACATAAGAATGGTATGATTGATAAACCTTGAACCACTAGCGCCGTAAACAGACTATGTTAAAACAGACTAGAACAGTTTTTGACTTGCTTCTAAGATTCTACTCAAAACAACACAGTAGTAGTTATTAAGATTATTAAACGATACCAAGGCACAATCAACTTATCTTTATTTGAAAAGTAAGAGATCTTGTCAGAACTTACTTCTTCTAGGTTGTTCTACCGAGTTGTCCTGAGACTGTAGATACTCAATAAGTTCCGCCAGGCGTTCATCGTAAGCCTCGGCTCCAAGTTCCTGTACGTAGTAAGAAATTCATTATCAATGAATATATAGCTAATATATGAAATACCTTTTACTTACAGCCAGAATTCTATGTTTGTTGACAGACAGACAAACAGACAGACAGACAGACAGACAGACAGACAGACAGACAGACAGACAGACAGACAGACAGACAGACGGACGGACGGAGGGACGGAGGGACTGACTGACTGACTGACTGACTGACTGACTGACTGACTGACAGACACAGAGACAGACAGACAGACAGACAGACAGACAGACAGACAGACAGACAGACAGACAGACAGACAGACAGACAGACAGACAGACAGACAGACAGACAGACAGACAGACAGACACATATTAAATGGACAATAACAATGAATGGTAAGAATGTTAATTTTATATAACGCTTTCCACCTTCACTCAAAGCATTGTAAAATTATTACCCCTCGCACGGACCTAAACCAGCACAACATACCATTTAGTCATTAAGGAACAGTTGTAGTTCCTAGCTAGGCTCGAACCTTCAATTTGAAAATTCCATGTAAACCACTCTAACCATTCAACCACAATGGCTCAACATCAGAACGAAGCACACCACAACTTGAAGAAACACATTATCGTCGTAGCCTCTTTACCAGATATACAGCGCTTAATTAACTGACGCCGCGCCCCTGTACAATTTTCGATACATCAGCGGAAAAATGTACTCTGGCTTGTAAGAATATGGAAAAAAATCTGAGGATACGAGATTAGTTACCTTTTGAAACGTGCAACGTGAAAGTTTCCCATTTTTTTTAATTTTTAAAAGTTAAAGGGGTACAGGCTGTGATGATATATTTTGGGGTAGCACTGGTAGTATATTGTACTTACTGAAGCACACTTAACCACCACTTGCAATGTTGTGACTGAAATCAACCCTGGTATTAACGAGATATATCTTATAGACCGTCCGATGACGTAATTTATTATACGAAACACCTACTGTGGATTTAACTGTTCTAACAAAGCTAGAGAAAATTATGACGTCATACCATGGACATTAACGCTATTTTCTGTAAACTTACGTCACGCAACACTATACGTGTGAATAAACAACTTTAATGAACTTATACATTAACTAATATTACATTACGTTGACCAGAATCGTGGGTCCTTACGATTGGAGACTACATCCAAAACCTTTCCTAATGTTGGACAACATGTGGAGACCACACAGTATAGACATATTTGCCTCGGGTCACATGGGTACACCCTCGTTGCGTGACTACAAACTCGAATAACTTAATTGAATTTTTATGTCTTTGTCACACATACGTAAACAAATTTATAAACTTAGCTTGTACACCTTTAATTCGGATGATTTGGTGAAAGCTGCCATACTACTGTAGTTTGACCGTACCGTGTGAATAATGTAATAAAATAATTTTAGATGGGTGTCACGTATTTTTATACTCACATTTTCTTCCGAAGATTGACTACTGTCCTGGCTTTCTCCAGTCGCTGCCATCACCAACACAAACAGAACAGAAAATATGATAACGTATTTCATAACTGTAAGATTGGTAAGTGAAATTACACAAAGCAGGTTTTACTTTTCTGAATCTCTGATGAACTGAAATGAACATACAGTTGCATATCTGTGGTCTTATATGTACATTGTATAATATGTAGCATTGTTACGATTTTGAAAAAAAAACCTGAATAGTAAACTTTGTTAAATCACACTTAAGTTCGAAATAAAACTATTAATTGGTTACATGCATATTTTTAAGAATTGAGGCGTGCTAAATGAATATTTAGAAATATCAGCTTTTGCAAGGATCGTGATGGCACAATGTTATCCATATCGGGTTTGACAATGTATTTCATAGGAAATAATCATTACAGAAATGTAATTTTTTTTTTAAATTTTGATTAGGCAGTAATTGATGAGTAATAACATACGCATGTAAACTGCCGATCGCGTGTTTGCAAATAATAAGCTAAAATGTCAGTTTTCAACCGGCGGTGTAAATTGTAATTAATTTAATTGAGAACGTGTTTATGACTAAGATTTGTTTGCTAATTAGCTGCTTAATGACTACGTGGTTATAGTTAACAATACAAACACTTTCACACATTGTACTATAACTGAAAGCATTTGTTTTGAAATGACGTATCTGGAACTGAAATTACTAGTTACTAGTAGCATAGACCCTGCAATGTAAAGCTAGGCGCACACAATAATTAGCTGAGCAAAATTTCACTCGTGACAATTTCCTCGCGCCGATTCCTCGTGTGCGGGCAACTTTTAATGGGAATTCGGTCATTTGTGGCCGTACGTGAGTCAAATATTTAGCATGTTTGTTATTTTTGACCTCGCGTGTCTTACGACGTGCAAAACAAAACTTTAATTAAGTATAAAACAAAATTTAATTAGGTACAGATCAAAATTTAATTAACGATCAAGATTTTAATTAAATTGGAAACAACACTTCAATGAAATCAAAACTAATTAGTGGGAGTTATTAAAAAGAACGTTTTAACTGAGTAGAACACACAAAGTAAACGTAAACACGTGGTGGAAAAGATGAACGCTCACACAGCTAATATGGAAGATAATATGACAGAACCCCGCGTGTATACGTACGCGTCAAATGCCACGTGGCGTACTCGAGTCGAGGTATTTGCACGAGTGCTTGCAATGTTCCCTGCGCCCGTACTTTCACGAGAAAAGTATACACGCTCAAATTTATAAATTTAGCAAATATATGACAGTGAGGACAAAATCCAAGAGTTTAATAAATACTTATTAAAATTTCACTTTGGAAATTGACACACCTGTCAATCATTTTAATTGCTAGAAATGTATTATGTGATGACACTGTGGTAATGATTGACGATTTATAAAGCCTTGCTCCACACCTGTCAATAACACTTACACTTTTCAACAAGCAATTATGTATGTGCCCAAATTGTATGTTTTAGCTCTTAAAATATAATGTTCACTCACATTACGAAAACGTCGTTCTGTTATTGTTTTAATTATTGTATTTACGTTATCTATGTATTTGTTCGTTCATCCATCCATCCATCCATCCATCCATCCACCCATCCATCCACCCACCAGTCCGTACTTCCGTCCGTCCATCCATCCATCCATCCAACCATTCATATTCATTCATTCATTCACTCACTCACTCACTCACTCACTCACTCACTCACTCACTCACTCACTCACTCATTCATTCACCTGCCTATCCACCCATGCATTCATCCCTCCATGCTCCCCCCTCCCTCCTTCCATCCATAAATCCATATGCATCCATCCATCCATTCATCAATCAATCCATTCATTCATTTGCCAAATAAAAAAAGTTGTTTGGTTCCGGTTACCAGACCCCACCTAGTTTTTTACGCCAACCATAAACTTTTTTTTTACGTATTCGAGAAAAATAATAAAGTCTCGCAAGAAATAGTGGAGACGGAAACTGACATCAACTTAAAAAGACAATATAAAACCAAATTCCAATCTGTAATTGCTGTACATCTAATAGGAGGAAATAAACAACACAGAGACCATTAGAAAATAATGGAAAACCTGAACTAGACACTCACACGTGAAAAAAAAAAATATAATAAAAATCTACCTACCCTACCTATTTTAAAATTGAAGGGAATCGGAACTACACATTTTGTTTTGTACGCCCAATATTCATTTTATTGCGAATTTTTAAAGAAAATGTTTTGCTAGAGGGCGCCATTACACTCTCAAGCGAAAACGGTACAGCTTCTCAAAGATTGTATTGAGTCGTGCCATATCTACAGTTTAAGTTAGGTTTTATGTCAATATTTTCAATTGAGAACAAAGCTTGTAAACTTAGCTTGTGTCACTTAACTCCAACTTTTTCATTCAAATGTATAAATATGTCGCACTTTATGAACCAATGTAGTTTTGAACACATTTGGTCAAGCTCGTTCAACGCTTGAATTTTCTTAATCCAACAGAGGGGTTTGAAAGTAGAACGATATTCTAGTTCAGCGTAAATTCGTTTCTGACTTTGTCCTTATCATAACAAGGACGGGTGAAAAAATAAATGGAATGTTCCATCTCAGAATAACATCACTTTGGAGCTTGTCTTACGATCAAGGGGGGAGGGGGAGACAAGGCCCGCTAATACCTATCCAGGGAGGGTGGGAAAATTAAAATCAAGGCTATAATATTATGAATGGAAGAGTCTCACTCAGCGAAACATCGTTTGTGAGTTTGTTCTGTAATCGAGGGAGGGTTTGAAGAAAAGGTTATTTTTAAATGGAATGTTCCACTGAGAAACGAGTGCACTGAGATATACCATAGATTTTGCAGAGGAAGATCTATGGTTGAACACAATAGACTATTCACTACTTTCTTTTCAAACTAGCTCTATGATGACGTAGTTCTGTCAGCGATGACGTTGAGGGCACTTATTGAACCGTAAAGTTAACACTCGACAGGTACAAAGTCATTAAAGCACTCCTATATGAATCTTTAAGCTAAGAAAGTTGACAAACTGTCTGTCAGTTAAGTACGCAGCGAGATGATGCTACTCCGGGTGTAAAATTGTGTTATTTCGTGAACAAGAGCCTGTACACGAACTTCGTGAGTGGGTTACCGAGGTCTGAACAAGGTATGTGCTTTTGAATGAAAATCTATGAATTCATTTTCTTTATGCTCCATGCTGTAAAAAGGGAAATAATATAATTTCAAATTACAACCTAAATAAGGAGGAAGACATGGCAATGTTCCGTTTGTATAACTAATTATGTGATTGTATTAGTCTAAGAGTGACTGGCTGACGGGGAGGGGTTGAGAAGAGGGCTAGTCAGGAAAAACGGTAGAGCGCGCGGACAGAGGGAAACGAAACTCAAAACAAGGCCGCAAGGCATATATCACCAAAATTGCCCCGGTAGAAGACACGTGTGTGAGGAAAAAAGTGTGATTTAAAAAGGATCAGAAGGGTCTAGTAGTGAAAATACACTCTATTTCCTCAAAATGACATTTTAGAGTTAGGCCATTATGGTACTAACCCCTTCATATAAGTAGCATATAGTTAATCACTAACAATGATAACAACATATACCTTCAACGAATGTGATATTCTGTTTTCAAATGACCAATCTTTTAAGCAAAACTCTTGACCTCAAATTCTCTCCATTCTGGACTTAATGTGTTCCAAACCATTCTTTGTTGAACCCCAACCATAAGTCATCAAACACATTGAATTGATATTACTTCGTTCTCACAACATGCCTTTAAATCATTCTAAAATGGAATTATATTATTTTATTCATTTTTTAAGATTAATTGTTGGTATAATTAATGGTGGATATTAGAATTTTCAAGATTGAAATGTGTGATAGAGCGAGTCATGATGAAATAGGTCAACAGCATTGGCTATTACAATACGTACTAGTTTGCGTAGTAATCATAGACGTGATGGACATTATAGAATCGTGAATCAATAATGTATTGTTGTTATAGTACTCACGAACCAAATCAAACATAGCAATGGAGTTAACTTGGCATTTACGTCATGACATTGTTTACACACACACACACACACACACACACACACACACACACACACACACACATACATACATACATACATACATACATACATACATACATACAAACACACAAACAAACAAACAAACAAACAAACAAACAAACAAACGAACGAACAAACACAACTTAAAATACAAAAGAAACAGTTATAGAGTTACTGTGTACAGTGGGGATGTAGAAGTAGACAAGTTGCCATGTTGATTTATCAGTTGGAAAATAAACAAGTGATGGCACTAAAGTCATCAAGTCTATGTGTAATATTTTCAGCAGAATAAAAGCCTGTTTCTACTGCACTGTGAAAGAATGGCAATGCTTATTCACGTTATTCGATAAGGGATCCTGTTGTGTGTTGACTGTTTTCTTAGAGTGGATTTGAAATTTGTTGATGTTCATGTAAAACTTCATGCCCCACGAGTGAAACGCAAAGGCAACTTCGATTTTCCCCATAATAAATGTTTGTCAATAGTGGTTTACATGTAAAGTCGTGTTTTTGGATCACAACGTCACATTTAAAGCTTACATTGAGCTAACTTACCTCCCCTTTTTCGACAGGAAGGATTTGAAATCGTTGGCAATGGTGACCGAAATGGTGGTTAATCTAGCAGTTGTACTGAAAGTTATGCTGTAAAATTCCAGTCAGTGTTCATCTGGCAATGCTGCTTACGGTAATCGTTGGATTAAAAATACACCATAAACCGTCTCTGTATTATCATGCTGAAGTTTTTTTTCTACAATAGATAAATTAGAAGAAATGGTTTGAGACGCCATTGAATTGAAATGTCGACAACAAACGATGGTAGTGAAACGCTGGATAGTAAACAAGATAACCTTCATGCTCAACTCCGTGAAATTACGACCGAACTTCGAAAATTAGATGACAGTACGAAGGAAACTGTACAGAAAATCAGAACTTGTTTCAGGGAAATACATCAAATGCTGACTACCAGAGAATTGGAGCTCGTTCAGGAAGTCGAGACAGAAAGTTGTAGTCAAAAGGATGTATTGATGACTCAAAAACTTGAACTTGATAATCAGTTGCTTGCCCAGCCAAAGAGTGTACCTTATAAAGAGAGAAATGGCGGTGTATTTTTGTATGATGACAACTCAAATTGTGAAATTAGCAGTGGGCATTGTAATCAAAAACCAAAAATGTTAGTTCAAGATCACATGAACTGCAAAGGTTATCCCCAGTTCATCTATAACCCTGTTACTGTTGAGAAGTTCATTAAGACTATTGGTCTCATCTCTGCTACACAGATAAGCGTCAACATTCACACTTACAATGCTGGCAAAGATGGAGAATGCAGGTCTGTTATCATCCCTAGTATCCGAGGCAACGATAGAAAGCATCGCCATCACCTTCATAATTGTCATGATATCAGTATTGAAGCCTCCGTTCGTGGACCTGGTGGCAACGAGATAGAACATGACATAGTAGGGAACAAACGGACTGATAGACTTGAGATGAAATTTAGACCAAAAGAAGAGCATATGCATGAGATTGCAGTGAAAGTCAGTGGAAATGACCACGAACTGATTCATCATTTTGAGGTCCTAAACACCGCTTGTCCTGTGCTACGGGTAGGAAAGCAAGGGAACGGTCCAACAGAGTTCAACTATCCTGTTGGTGTCACAGTGAGAAGTGATGGCAACATTATGGTGGCTGATGCTGGCAACAAGAGAATTCAAATTCTTAATGAACATGGTAGCCACATCAACAACATTTCTACACCATTTGAATGGATGCATAATATGACGGTAGCTGCAAATGGTAATGTGGTTGCAGTAGAATGGGACAAGAAGGACGTTCATATCTATAATCCATATGGAAGAGAAATTCTCTCTTTTAGCTACAGGGGTTTCATCAAGCCCTATGGTATAGCCATCAACAGTAAAGGTCACGTGCTAGTAGCCGATTCTCATGCCCACTGCATTTTTGTCTTCTCTTCTGATGGAAATTTCATCAGGAAGCTTGGTGGAGAGGGAAAACATGATGGGAAATTACAGAATCCGAGTTTCCTTGCCATTGGGAAGAAGGATGAGGTAATTGTTTCTGATGCTGCAGGTCAGATAGTCATATACAGTGAAGAGGGAGAACTCGTCCATCGCATTGTAAAGCTGGGTGTTCTGGACTATCTGCATTCTTGTGGGGGCATTAGTATTGACAGACACAACCGCATTATTGTGGCAGATAAGGGAGCCAATAACCCGACTCATAGAATTCTGGTGTTAACCCACAATGGGGAGATTGTACGTGCAATTGAGAGCCAAAGTGATATACTGGATCAGCCACATGGATTGGCTGTAACGAATGATAATCACGTGATCGTAGCTGACTGCTACAATCATTGCATCAAGAAGTATAAATACATGCCTTGATTACTTCACAAGACAGATCAAATCATGCTGAAATACAATAAAGGTTATTCAAATGCAATGACAAGAGAAAGCCTGCAAAGATGGAGGATGCCTAGTCTAGTTCCTATATGGTATCGTTACGGTTTACACCTCCACTCATGTATAGTCAAAGTCGTTACTCTAGAAGTCCTGAGATGCATGAGATGCAATTTAATATTCATTCACAGCCACCAACACAGTCATTCACATCATGTCTTTGTGAATCAATCACACAGTCCCTCATAAAGTTAGTCCAAATATAGTATATTTGTCAGCTCAGGACTCTACTTAAACACTGTTTACGTCACGATATCAGTTGGGGCTCACTGATTGGATGAACAACTTTTTGTGCTGATTGAGGGACTTTAACCAGACATGGTTTAGTTAGAAACCATGTTGGCATCCCGACTAGAGGATGCCATATATACACAAATCACTCTAGAGCACTGCAACACGACTGCAGTGCTGTGAATGAAACATGCAGTAAAAAGGTACTGTAACAGAACTGCAGTGTTGTGAATGAAACATGCAGTAAAAAGGTACTGTAACAGGACTGCAGTGTTGTCAATGAAACATGCAGTAAAAAGGTACTGTAACAGGACTGCAGTGTTGTGAATGAAACATGCAGTAAAGGGAATTTTTGTTCCATCCATTTGATTTTAAAGCCGCAACTGCCGGGACATATTTTGAATATTGAAGACAGAAATCTGCCGATGTATTTTTGAAATCAGTCGTGTTTCGGGGAGTGTGTTTGTAAAAATGTTGGCTCGATATATGTTGGAAGTGTGGAGACACTGACATGGGACTGAATATTTGCCCATTCAGAAACAAACAACAGTGGCGAGGCTCAAAACCACAACTTGCAGATTTCAAGCCTACCATGTGCCACTCTCATCATTTAACCATTGACAAGAAATTAGTTTAGACATACTACTATTATTTATTTTAAGTTATGTATTTACATACTTGTATAAATATAAATATAATAGCTAAACTTGGACATAAACTTAGACTAAAATCTGACATGTACACATGTATTGATATTGTGTAAGTCTAGAGGCTATCCATGGCTTAAAATCTCTCCTCGCTATCAATGGCTTGAAATCGTTCCTCACGCCTCGCTCAATGAAGAGCTGAGATTCAATTTCAATTTCAAACAAAACCACCAATACAGTCATTGATTATAACACCATGACTTTGTTATCAATCACAAGAGTTCTGCCCAGTGGTAAGTCTGTTTATTGGGGCAGTTACATAATGTCCAAATATGGTACAGCAATGTCCAAATATGGTACATCCAGGACACTACTTATATACTGTTCACATCTTACTAACAGTTGGGGTTTACTCATTTGCATAAACTTTTGTTCATGATGTCTCATTGAGCTACATGGGTGAAGAGAGATTTTGAGATTACAAGCCAAAGATAGCCTCTAGACTGCAGTTGTGTGAACACATGATTGGAATCACATTTGCACACTTAATGAAACACTTCCTATCCTTATTCTTGGGACGGTTATTATCATTTGAAGTCTGATTTATTTTTGCCACTTCTCACTTTCAACAGGTACACACTTTATTTTATCAAATACATAATACTCAGTTCAAACTATACAATACAACAAAACCTTGTTAATGAATGAACCTCGGCGATGAATTTTACTGAAAATCAAAGCTCTTACACTTACTCCAAACTTTGCCACTTAATACCAAAGGTTGCTTCTAGTCCCTTTGAAATAAATAAAAGAAATTAGGGGTCCACTGTCTTGTTTTGAAGGAAATTGACAATCTTTGATTTAACTCAGTATTTGGCGGCCATATTGGATTTGGCGGCCATATTGGGTGACCCCTGATTTTTGTTCTTGATTTGAACTGAGAATGGGTGGGACTTTTCTTGAACAAAGTAACAAGAAACTTCAACAGTTTATTTCCGAGGTACATTTCACTTTGATTTTGCATATTATTACACATTTGGAAAAATGTAATGCAAATTTCACATCTTGTGAACAATGTCTTATATGGACTACAACAGTCCTCTTACATTTAAAAACATGGTGCACACCTGGGAAGTCATCTTTCACATCTGTTGAACATTACCCTATATAGAATACAACAATCCTCTTACATATAAAAACATGGTGCACACCTGGGAAGTCATCTTTTACATCTGTTGAACATTACCTTATATGGAATACAACAGTTCTCGTACATATAAAAACATAGTGCACACCTGGAAAGTCATCTTTTACCGTACATCTGCTGAACATTACCTAATATGGATTACAAGTTTTGTCACAGAAAACATCAATAAGTACAGACATACACTTCAATATCTCCACTGTAAGTTAAATTCGGTCTCTTGTTCATCCAAGACTTGGATAACTACATATGCCTGTTTCAATCCCATGTTATTTATCTCGTTCACGCAATATATATCAACTTGATATATAGACGACAGTCAGTTACAATAGTAAGATTTCGTCACACAAAGCATCACCTAATGGCAGTGAAAAAAACCCGAAATAAATATCCAGTTTAAAAATATCTACTACATGTATGTATGTTGTATGCATAATTATAATTGAAAGACAATTGGTAGAAGAAAACTTACTAAATTGAAGTATGTAATATATTGTTAACGTTTTTTCACTACTACTGTTACAAAGAGAATATTTCATAACATTTTTGATGTTAAAGTGGCCAAATGGATGAGGATTGGGTATTTATTTTGGGGTTTTAATTTATAAAACAATTTTATCATGGCTACCTACTTGAGAAATCAATGTGAAACAACATAGACCAAGTCTGTGTTGGTAACTCAATACATTACAAAAAGCTACAATTTGTGTAAAAAAATGTTTTTGTACATACAATAACAAAGATTTCACACATTTAATTAGTGTTTACAATTGATTGAGGTACAAAAAAGGACTTTACATATGTTGTTTCACATTGATTTCTCAAGTAGGAAGCCATGATAAAATTGTTTTATGAATTAAAAATCCAAAATATCTACCCAATTTTCTTCCATATGGCTACTTTAATAGATAAGTGTTATGCAATCACAGCACCTCCTATCCTCATGGGTCTGATAAAAAATCACTGGCGCTAAGTACATTACAATACACTGCCGTGAAGAGGCCAGTAGTATGCAAATGAATATGACTATGTAATAATATGCAAATGAGTATGACTGTAATATACAAATGAGTATTAATATGTAATTATATAGAAATGTAATACTTTATTATATATTTTTCATATTTTTTTCCAGTGATTAATGTATTATCAATGTAATTATAAATTTGATTATAAATATGTAATTATACATTTTAAAAATCTTGGTTATATTTGATTATTGACATTACAATTCCATGCAGTCATTAGAATTTGATATCTTCCACCATATCAGTGCTTTCAACTAGTAAATACTTAGGACATAGCGGAGTCCTATAACT
Organism: Glandiceps talaboti; assembly: GCF_964340395.1. Lineage (NCBI taxonomy): Eukaryota > Metazoa > Hemichordata > Enteropneusta > Spengelidae > Glandiceps > Glandiceps talaboti. Next base: position 11,657,163 of record NC_135571.1, read on the forward strand.
TCAGTTAAAACCTTTGGTGAATAAATGAATAGTGTTTATGATATACTTACGATGGAATATGTTTAAATTTGCAAAAATCACACCATCAAAGCGATATTATGATTTTAGTTGCCATAATTATAATAATGATATCATGATTTCAGTTGCAATAATTTTAATAGTGATATTATGATTTTAGTTGCGATAATTATAATAACGATATTATGATTTCAGTTACGATAATTATAATAATGATATCATGATTTCAGTTGTAAGTATAATAACATCATGATTTCAGTTGCGATAATTTTAATTAATAGCAATACTATGATTTTAGTTGCAATAATTATAATGATATCATGATTTCAGTTGCAATAAATTTAATAGCGATATTATGATTTTAGTTGAGATAATTATAATAACGATATTATGATTTTAGTTGCGATAATTATGATAACGATATTATGATTTCAGTTGCGATAATTTTAATAGCGATATTATGATTTTAGTTGCGATAATTATAATAACGATATTATGATTTCAGTTGCGATAATTTTAATAGCGATATTATTTTAGTTGAGATAATTATAATAACGATATCATGATTTCAGTTGCGATAATTTTAATAGCGATATTATTTTAGTTGAGATAATTATAATAACGATATTATGATTTCAGTTGTAAGTATAATAATAATATCATGATTTCAGTTGCGATAATTTTAATTAATAGCAATACTATGATTTTAGTTGCAATAATTATAATAACGATATTATGATTTCAGTTGTAAGTATAATAGCGATATTATGATTTCAGTTGCGATAATTATACTAGCGATATCGTGATTTCAGTTGCGATAAGTATAATAGCAATATCACAATTTCGGTTGCAATAACTATCCAAATATTAACTATATGACATGCAAAACTTTGCATAGAGATTAACATATTGCAAATTGAATGTAAAGTTAATAATGGGAAAGTCTTATGTTTTCTTAGTAAACTTTTCTGGGCAGGAATACTACATGTAGTATGTCTGGATGAGAAAATTTATCCTAGTGATAAAAATGATACGATGTGTATTATAAACATTCAGTGTTGTCAGGGACTGAGTGGTTAATTCATTAATTGGTTCATTAATTGCCTAATTGGTTCTTTGTTCTACATTCTTTACGTTATCTTGTACAAGTGTCTCTGACGTTTACTAAATACACCATAAAGTACAACACTTCGTTAACTGGCATGCAACAAGGTCTTTAATCAAATTTGCTGATATGTTCAGTAGAAATATGTTAACACTCATATTCTGCAGTTTACTTTGATCCCATGAAAATTACGTTTGCTCTCAGCCCACTGGCCTTGCTCAAGTATCATTATTTTATATCAACTTGAACGACGTAGCATAGCATTGACTTCAGAAAATATCCCAACTCCACTATTACAATGTACATTCAATGATTACATATGACTAGCTATTCACTGTATCAGAGCTGACTGTTGACCACCTTCTATCTTATAAAATCAAATTAGTCTGACTAGTTACACAATGGCTCCCACACACTAGCCTGTCCACAGCTTTATCTCACTGCCAAAGGAGAACACAAAAATTATGATTTCTTGGCTTCTCTGCTTCATTGTCCATAGACAACACAGCTTTACAAGCATTACAATAATCTAATCTCCCCTCATATATATATCCCATTAACCTTTTAACTGCACAATTTGGCAATAGGGAACTTGCAAACCTGCCATGTTGAATGTCGCATCATGGGAAACGTGATAATAAATACTAATGAGTTGGTATTGTAAACAATACTGTTACATTGTTTTTAACCTCAAATAATCAATTCATAGTCACCCTGACCATTGTTGGAGGTTTATTTCATCGGTAGCTCCAGACAAGATATTACGATAACCACAGATATTCCCATGGTCATTTGCATATGAGTATGCTCAGTCTAGTTTGCAAGTTCCCTATTGTGATTATCTCAACAGCCCTGTTTAATTTGATCAATTTACATATTTTTTAGGATTTTTTCATTGCAGCTATGCCAACACTGACACCTAACGCCAGTGCAGCAGCCGTTGATCTAACACTAAACCAGGGTGCTTTGTCTGTTTGCGTACCACTTTCTTGTTTCTCTACCTGGTGATCTTCACCTTCCCCTGTGGCACCAGACTCAGAAGTACTGTCAAGTTGAATACCAAACATGGCTGCCACAACATCACTGTCATCAAAATCTGTCTCTGGTGATTCATATTCTTCTTCAAAAGTTTGAGTACACGCATCTGATTTGACACATTTGGTGGTAACGTCAGGATTTGGTGATTCCATAACGTTAGTACTGTTTTCATCAAATCCACTATTTTCACCATCTGCCTGCAAATTTCCAGATGCATGTATTACAAGTTTGGGGTTATTTTCTAATTCTTTATTAATCTCATCAATTGCTAACGAAGTCTCTAATTCAAAAATCTGAGTATTAGAGGGGTTTCCTGTACTGATATGAGTGGGCAGAAACTCAATTATGTTGCTAGGCGTTGTCCTCAGCAGGTTGCTAGGTGTCATTCTATAAGGCTTTCCAGGGATAAGAAAATTCTGGCCTAGCTCTCTCCATGATGGGCTTGGAGGTCCACTGCTTGGATCGCTTACCTCAGAGCCAGATGACTTCCTCGGCGGTACTGAGAGAAAACCATCTGGCCAAGGTGAACTCGGGAATGATCGATCACTAATCTCAGATGATGGTAGGTCATAGTCATCGACGTGCATTTGATATAGGGCTTCCTGAATTATTAACAGAAATAAAATAAAATAGATTAGTGATTTCAAAAATGTTAAGCCCCTCATCAGTAATGGTGACAGATAATTCTGTCAAAGTAAGAGAGTAGGTACTATAAATCCTGAAGGTAACCTTTCTAATAAAAATTACAAATTATTCCCCAATATTTTTCTTCATTCAGTCGAAGAAAATATGAGTTACCTAAGAGGGCCTTGTCACTACGAGTCACTAGACGAGTAGTGACAAACCTTTAGGTCGCGAGTATTTCCCTGTTGAAGGAATCAAAATATTGGGGAATAATATAGTTATACCTTCTCAAGCATAAGAGTGAAAAATAATGGCGATTTGGAATGTATTAATGCATCGTTCATATACCACAAAATCAGTGATATAGATACAGGTTGTCATGACAGAGAATGACAGGCCAATTTGATGTGCCACTCATGCACATAATTTCTAGTGACGCACCAACATTTGCTGTGCTTCAAATCTTACCACTTTAGCCATTCAGAAACAAATTACTGCAAAGTGTAACATGTACCTATATCATAAATTGTAACATGGAGCACAGCGATACAGGATGTGAATATAGTAGATATACTAAATTAGCCTCCAAAAGAAATTTGGCTACTGAGAGCTGAATTCGTAGCCATGGAAACAGCCCCCTTTGGCTGTTGGGTGACCAAACTAAAGGTGATAGAGAACACTAACTTTTTTTAATTGAAGCATTTAAGAAAGGTTTTTATGCAAACACTGAAAATCACTAACTACAGGTGGCTTCACACTGGACAGTCGCTCTTCGACCACTCTATTAAATAAAGTTATAGACTGACCTAAAGAGTACTGTGTAAAGGCACTACACTAGTGTGCTCTAAGCCTAACTTAATTTAATCCCAAACAAGTGGTTTAAGATTTAGATGAACCCAGATTGTTCACGATTGGTGAGCACATAGTTAATGAGAACTAATTTGGTAGCCATGGAAACAGCTCCTTTTAAGGGACTAAACTAACAGTAGCAGAGGACAAGGACTTTTTAATATTTAAAGCAATGGGTGACCAAGTAAAGGGTGACTAAATCTTGGTGAAATATGTTACAGTCATAACAGGGTATAATACTTAATTTGATAGCCATGAAAACACCTCACTTTGATTGAGGTAATAGGCAACAAGGGTTTATTATTCAACATTACGTGTTCTTACAAAGGCAAGTGAAAACATGGTATATTAAGATATCTTTGATAGCTGCGAAATCACCTTACTTTTGGTGATTAAATAAATAATTATAAAATTGACTGCAAAGCATTACATGTTCTTACAAAGGTTGGTGAAAACATGGTCTATTACAAGCTGATTTGATAGTCAAGAAACAGGTACCTTTCAATGCATGGGTGACTGAACTTAAGGCGATTGAGACCACTGACGTTTTAAATGAGGCAGTGTCCTTACAAACGTTCATGAAAGCATAACTTTGCGAGTCATGAAAGCAGTACACTTTGGATGAATACAGCAAACACCCTAGACGACATTTCATGTAAGGTCTAAGATGAAGGTATCTTGAAAATGTTGACTTCTTAATTGAAGCTTAGTCCTTCCAAAGATTAGTGAAAACTGGGTTTATTGACAAAATCTCAAGGGCATTCTACATTCATTGATTAGTCCTGACAAGCTGAGAGCAGGGAGTGTAAGAAAACTTTGCAGTGACTTCTACACAATTATTTTCAGGGCGTGTAAATAACCAGGGGAGTCAGTTTAGGTGTTTGATTAATTCTCTCTTACTAACATCGTTTTTTCAAGGATTGTTGAAGTCAAGCATACATCCTGTTTGGCAGGTTACTAACATGTACAATGTATGAATTGACTCAAAGAAAATAGTGCACCTATAGAATGGGTATAAAGATCAGAGACACTCCAATAGACTAGTTTTTATTCTTCAGATATGGATTAATTGACTTGACTGACTTGGAGGGACTTCACAAATGAGCTGTATACGTCCTAATTTGCAAATCCATGTGTCGCTAACACTAACAGGTACAATGTATTTGTATTAGAAATTGGAACTGTGGTAAATATAAGGTAGAGTTCAGCCAACTACAATGTACATACATGTAATTATTTACACTCCATTGAGATGTAGTTTTGTTGACCATGGTTATACAGCCGAGGCACTTAACTGACCTCAGCAGGACAATCCACCGTGTCAGTTGTTCAACTCTGGCAGTTGAGGTCTCCATTTACTAACATAGACACAAACTAAAACCATGTTGGTACAACAGTGATAAGCTATTGAATGGATGTTGGTTTAATAAGTAGAGAGATTATTATAAGCAAAGCTTATGAGAATGAGACAAGAACGACAACATCATTTTGTGCCTCATGTCATCAAAACCTGCAGACGTAAGACGTTCTCTGTAGCATTTGTGTTTGTTTGTTTGTTTGTTTGTTTGTTTGTGTGTATTTGTCTGCATAATAGAAAATCGCTGGGAGGAATTCCCAGCACAAGAAATTTATTTTTAAAAAAAGAAAAAAAAAAGACGTTTGATTCTCATCAGTGAGCCATTTTTGATGAGAAACCAGCAAGTTTCTCATAAGTGAATACAAGAGAATGTATTGGTGTAATTACACCCCTGTTTACTGTCAAATTTCACCAAGAATTAATTCAAAATATACTTTAGCTAATATACAGAACTAAGTGCAATTACACCATGATCTTCTGAAAATCTATACTTGAAATACTGATGGTACAAAACACAGCGCTGCAATCGTCTCCATCTTCACTATAGACATTCGATTTTCAGATAGCACTTGGAATGTTGTTTACTGCTTAATTTACCATAACGAGAACGAGCTGCAGATAAGAAGCTGTTTGTCATTGTCAGACAGAGGAACCACTATCACCCACTTGTGTGATCTACCACATTGAACAGCAATAGTTTTAGTTTGTGTCTATTTTAGTAAACAGAAGCCTTGATTACCATCAGGTGTAAATTGAGATCTACAAATCTATATCCGCTATCTTTAAAGTTGTTACAACATCAATCAACCAATCAATCAATCAATCATCCAATCAATCAATCAATCAATCAATCAATCAATCAATCAATCAATCAATCAATTATTCAATCAATCATTCAATCAATCAATCAATCAATCATTCAATCAATCAAACAATCAATCCATCAAAAATTTTATAGAGCGTCTGTATCCAATACGAAGTAAAGTTCAAAGGTTATATATTGAAAATTTTCATGAATATTAAAGTATGTTTTAGGGTTCTTCCTGAAGGCAAGTACAATGTATAAGTTTTACTACTGTAACAAAGTTTAGAATTCCGGTGAAAAAGGTGTAAAATAAGGTACAGTCCTAGTCAACCATATACAGTCCCAATGTGGGTTGTACTGACTGGAATGATACAACATTTGACCATTAGAGGTCATGTGAGCTGCTGTGTAACCAATGTTCACAATTCGTGTTCATGTATGCAGATCTCCTGCTTTCAAAGCTGCTAATGTGTACTATTGTCACAGAAATTTGACTGTAACAGATCAAGTACAAAGCAGGACCTGGTACATTAAACAAATGACCTGGTATATTTACCAAAACCGTCGTTGTGATAATTTCAATGTTTATAAACATATGCTGAAAATGCATCTTTTTAAACTTGAATTCTCTTTGATCTGAAATTTAGTTTTTATGCTTTTTAGGTTTGTTTTGTATTTTAAGTGGCTCTGATCACTGTCTCTGTGGATATTAGTCGCTATATAAATGAAATTATTATTATTATTTATTATTATTTCTTCCTAGTCAAACTAATTTTTTTATAATCAAATGTGAGTTTTAACTTTTACTGACAAAGATTACACAGACAAGACATGCGAGTAACATTTTACTTAAAGTTTTGTAAATCTGTGTGTTCAGATCTCCCTACAGTTCTTACTACACCATGCACAAGCCAAGTTATTGTCTTTGAACAGAAAATATGGAATTTATACCTTGGTCGTTCTTCGTCACAACTATGTGTCAAAACATTCCAAATCGTCATTATTTTTGCCAATATTTCATAAATCATACTTTCAAGAGGTTGTATAATTATATTATTCTCCAATATTTTTCTTCATTTTTCTGCATTCAACTGGAAAATACTTGTGACCTAAGGGTTTCTCACCACTCGTCTACTGATTCATAGTGACAAAACCCCTTAGAAGGGACAAGTGAATTGTGTGCAACTTAAGGGGACAACAGCAACATCAACAAAGGGTCAGATGTGGGAAGGCGGCCCCAGAACAACAAAATCGAACACAAAGGACACTAAAGGAAGGAAATAGAGGTAAATAAAGAAATCAAGCTGTATTCACTACATCAGATTTTAATCAGATTGGAAGCGACTTAGCTTTCATCTGACTCAGTACGCCATGCTAAAGCCATTATCATGTGACCCCTAGTGGAGTCACCTGACAGTAAACTATCGTAAATAGGTGAAAGGTCGCCACTGCAGTTATTATTGAGGTGTTGGTAATATTCTCAAAATTCAATGATTTGTGTATTTTAGCAGGCTAGTACTTTTCAATTTCTATCTTGTGGAAACGTTCTTTTCTAAATGTTTCTTGATGTGTGAATGCTTACCCATCCACCTTGTTCTACTATAAAGTTGGCCATATTTTCTTCTATCAGTTTAACACTGAAGTCTGTTAATTGGCCGATACGTCTCTCTCCTTTCTTAATCCAGGCTAGCGCTACATGACGACTGAAATTCAACATTGATGCTATCTGTAAGAATAAAGATTAAAAAATTCATGATGGTGTCATAGTCTGCAATTGAAAACCTATAAAGATTTACACCTCAGTGAGGGGAATAGTCAATTTTCCGGTTCCAAGATACATTGTGTGAGAGTACGTTGCTTATGTTAATTGTTACATTAATAGTCTTGTTTTGTCTTTATTACGTTTGAAATAATATTTTCATTAGGAAATTATGGAAACACATGTTGACGTCTTTGATTATGAGTGATATTATACCACAAAGACTAAACACCATCAATGACAGAGAGGGATTTTATGGGTGAACCCAGGGTATGGTCAGGTGACAACCATCCCCCTGAGTAGCACATGAAAACCCCTCAGCGTATACACAATACATGGTATTGTATGGAGAAACGCGCAATGCATCTTGGAACCAGTAACAGATCTACTAGGACGAGTTGCTTGTTGTGAAATGCTTAAAGGGGAACATCACTCCTAGAAATAAAAGTATGTTCATGATTCCACATCACATAAATTTCATGCGATTACCAAGAAAACACCAAATTGCAACATGGGACTTAGCAGACATGCATTTGTATTAGAATGCACTGACTTTAGTAGTTGTAGACTGTTAAAGAATGTGGTAGGAAGCACTTAACAACCTGAAAGTTTATATTTGTGCTAAATGTACACTACTAAAACAGCAAAACAACATGTTTGCTGTAAAAAAAACAAAGTGTAGAAAAATGGATTTTAGCGTAGCCATGAAAACTGTCATCAGCTTTAGGGAGAGATTACGTTTGAAATAAGTGAACACTATCTGCTGGCCCTTGATTGGCTCCCTCTTGGGTCTCTACCCACAATCATGTGACATTATAAGCCAGACATGAGCCCAATTAATTTAACTGTGTGCTGAATCACGTCCAACCAGTATTTCTGAAGAGCGCCCTCACTCACCTGGTACCATCCACTTGGAGCAGCTTCTTTTTCAATCACATCTTTAGCAGCCTCTTTGAAGATATCATAAGTGACTTTTGACTGCGGCAAACCAAGTAGTTTGCTAACAGCTGAATTCAGTTCTTGTCTCTGCTGATGTTCTTGCATGATTTGGTCACCAATGGCAGCAATACGACTTGCAATCATGGCTTCAGGACTTGGTGGCGGCAACACACCTGGACTACTTGTCCATAGTCTTGGAGAAGCTAGACATAGAAAATCATAAAAAAATAACACTACTTTACTAAATGTAGAGTTGCAACATTTGAACAGTTTGTTTTCCAATTTCCTTTTTTTTTTAAGGGGGGGGGGGGTTGAAAATGACTAAACTATTGTGTGGCACAGTAAATCAAAAAATGATTATTAATTTAGCAGTGTTTCAACAACAATTCATTTTCTGGGTTTTATTTCTTTTTGCCTTTGTTTTATTTTGGGTTTGAAAATGACAACTGGGAATGTATGGAAAGTGAGGTATAATATTATAATTTAAAAGAAAATAACATGGAATTCAACAATTTGATAGTCACTGACTCTACTCTGAGTCAACAGTGACAAACCAGGTTAGGAATAAAGTGAATACATTGAGGCCACATTTTTCTAGTGGAAAGTAAATTTGTATAGGAGTTAACTTGAATCTTCTTTGTCACTGAACGTACAATTGCTTTCGCAATTTTTCTTTGATATTACTGGCACTAGTATAATTATGCTATTCTCCAATATTTTTCTTCATTCAGCCGGAAAATACTTGTGACCTAAGAGTTCTGTTTTAAGGCCCCTTAAGTCATTCATATTTTCCTTGGCTGAATGATGAAAAATACTGGGGAATAACATCTAATTAATAATTTCATGGCAACTGACACTACTGAAGGGCGCCCCCAGTGTCAGGAGTGGGACCTCACGAAAGGAAGCAAGGGTCAGGAAGGGGTTGGCCACTGTATTGATGTCAGAAACCCATGCAACAAATATGAGAAATATGTATAGAATTTGTTATTTCCTATTTTCAAAACAACTACCTGTACTACAACTGAGATTAATACAACTTTGATTACCAAATTAATAAAGTTTAGAAAATTTAACTTTTAATTAGCCAACGTTCAATCATTTCTGTTTCTATCTTACAGTAAAAAAAAAGACGATAGCTTGAGTCATGAGGGGCAGAAAAATTAAAGTAATAATAGAATATGAGCAAATTGCAATGCCAAGTTCATTTCCCAAAAAGCACTTTATAACGTCTACTCTGATTGGTTAGTTAACAATAGATAAAATACATTTGTTGCCTTTCATAATAATAATTAAGTAATTTATGTGAGATATCCAATCAGTAGGAGCCTACTATTGGCTTCATGTTGCCCTCATTTCGTGTGTAGTAAAATTTACAGGGGAACACCACCCCAGGAAATAAATTTATTTTGATAAACTTTGGGTCCTTGTGAGACATTTTATGATTTCATATCACATGCATTTTGCTTGATTACCAAGAAACTATTTTTTCACCTCTACTGTTCTAGTGATGAGACACTGTTGCATCATGGGTTGTAGCACACATGAATATGTATTAGATGAACACTGAATATTCATGACTCATAAGTGTTCATTACCTTCAGATGAACAGTCATGGACATGTATCATTTATTGCTAACACCCATGACGCAATAGTATACCACCATCCAAAAGAACAACAGAGGTGATGAATAAGACTTTCAATTTGTGTTTTCTGACAATTGAGCAAAATTCACGATATAAAATCATGAAAATGACATTCCAAAACGTAGTTTATGAAAATACCTTCATTTCCTGGAGTGGCGTTTCCCTTTAAGACAATCTAGGTTAGATCTACTTATTCCAGATTTCTGCTTCACTGTAAGCCACTCATGTGTAAAAGGTGTATTTACTATTCATAGCGTGTGTTCATTACAAGCTGGGATTCTGTCTTTTACAGTGTAAACATTACAATTTAACGTGTCAACTACAATCTAAATTAGCCTTGCATGAAAACCGAGTCTTGCCCAAGTCTCTAGACTTTTGTTTAAATGAATAAAATAAGTAGTTTGAAAATACAACTCTGTACTTTATGATGAAATGATAACCATATGAGACAATATGGAAAACAATGGAAAATATAACTACCTGAACTAGACTTTTACACATGGAAAGAAAATATAAAAAAATAAAATAATAAAAAATCTACCTACCCTACCTATTCTAAAATTGAGTGTAATTGGAACCACACAATTTTTTTTAGTCCTCATTTGAAATTTTTGCTGGACATAAAATACACACAAAGGATGTTTCACATATATTCAAATCATATTAAATAAATTAGAATTCAGGAAAATAAAAACAAACCTGCATGCTATGCCAGAAAGGAATCTCGGTGTTTGATTCTTGATGGGAAGTATAGGGCAGAGAAAGGCAGAGGTAGGTATTGATGGTATCATGCAAAATTCTCAACTAAAAAAATGGAGACAAAAAAATATAAAAAATAAGAGTATGCAAATATATTCAAAAGTAAACGATAGCTGTCAATATAGTGCTTATATTTTTTTTATGCCAAGTCTTTGTTTGAAACTCAATACATTGCAAACGATTAATAAATGTGTAAAATGTTTGTATTGTACGTACAATAACAAACTTTTTACACATATTTTTTAGCTTTTTGCAATGTATTGACTTTCAAACAAAGACTTTATCAATGTTGTTTCACATTGACTTTTCAAGCAGGAAGCCATGACAAAATTGTTTTATAAATTAAAAATCCAAAATAAATACCCAATCCTCATCCATATGGCCATTTTAATTATTTATAGGTGTATCTTTGTGCTACAGCCTGCATTTTTTTAATGTGCATGTCATTCAATAAAGAAGTGCGTTGCACAGAAAACATTCTACTTACCAAATAGCTGTAGAGCTGTGATTGACTGAACCAGTATGTATCACTAGTACCCCCTATAGCTATAGAGCTGTTATTGACTGAACCAGTATGTATCACTAGTACCCCCTACATATAATAGCTATAGAGCTCTGATTGACTGAACCAATATGTATCACTAGTACCCCCTACATATAACAGCTATAGAGCTGTTATTGACTGAACCAGTATGTATCACTAGTACCCCCTACATATAATAGCTATAGAGCTCTGATTGACTGAACCAGTATGTATCACTAGTACCCCCTACATATAACAGCTATAGAGCTGTTATTGACTGAACCAGTATGTATCACTAGTACCCCCTACATATAACAGCTATAGAGCTGTTATTGACTGAACCAGTATGTATCACTAGTACCCCCTACATATAATAGCTATAGAGCTCTGATTGACTGAACCAATATGTATCACTAGTACCCCCTACATATAACAGCTATAGAGCTGTTATTGACTGAACCAGTATGTATCACTAGTACCCCCTACATATAATAGCTATAGAGCTCTGATTGACTGAACCAGTATGTATCACTAGTACCCCCTACATATAACAGCTATAGAGCTGTTATTGACTGAACCAGTATGTATCACTAGTACCCCCTACATATAATAGCTATAGAGCTCTGATTGACTGAACCAGTATGTATCACTAGTACCCCCTACATATAATAGCTATAGAGCTGTGATTGACTGAACCAGTATGTATCACTAGTACCCCCTACATATAATCTCTACACCCATACATACTGTGATTGACTGAACCAGTAGGTATCACTCGTACCCAACATTTAATCTCTACACCCATACATACTGTGATTGACTGAACCAGTATGTTTCACTAGTACCCAACATTTAATCTCTACACCCATACATACTGTGATTGACTGAACCAGTATGTATCACTAGTACCCTACATATCATCTCTACACCCATACATGTGATTGACTGAACCAGTATGTATCACTAGTACCCTACATTTAATCTCTACACCCATACATACTGTGATTGACTGAACCAGTATGTATCACTAGTACCCTACATTTAATCTCTACACCCATACATGTGATTGACTGAACCAGTATGTATCACTAGTACCCTACATTTAATCTCTACACCCATACATGTGATTGACTGAACCAGTATGTATCACTAGTACCCTACATTTAATCTCTACACCCATACATGTGATTGACTGAACCAGTATGTATCACTAGTACCCCCTACATATAATAGCTATAGTGCTGTGACTGACTGAACCAGTATGTATCACTAGTACCCCCTACATTTAATCTCTACACCCATACACAAATGAATTTATTGTAAAATGCGGGATGGATGGGGAGGAGGAGGTACAGAGGTCACAAGCCACAATATCAAGTCAGGAGTCAGTCTTGTAGAAAGATCTGAATCTGTGCGCGGAAGGTTGTCGAAGATAAGCCAAAGGATGACAGTGCCTCTGGTCAGCAAGTCAATGATGGTCAAGGTTTTTCATCGGACATCCCTCCCTCAGGATCACTCATTACGATCCCTTTCTGCATCCCCCCCGGGCCCCCATTATAATCACTTCACACCCTCTCTATATCCATTCATCCCTCCAGAATGTTATTGATGATTTATCATATCCTCTCCATTCATCCGATATGCCCCTCTATATTACAACTCTCCAAGTCCCCTTTCTGCATACAAAGCCCCCCTCCAGTGTATGATTAATAACCATACTCATCCCATCCCTTCCCTTTCATCTGAATTGCCCCCACCATTACACTTACTAAGTTTCCTTTCTACAACCAAAGGCCCCCTCCCCATCCACTCCAATATCATGTTATTGATAACTGTACTCACCACATCCCCTCCTTTCATCCAATGTATCTAAGTGGTGACTTAATTCTTCCCGTAATGGCATCACCAATCGTGTCAGCTGAGATTTCTTAGAAGTCCCTCTTGGGCTCCCATAGCCAGACCCACTTGGGCTACCATAGCCAGACCCACTTTGGCTAGCATAACCAGATGGATCAATGTACTCTTCAATCAGAAACTTAGGTGTCCCCTGACTTTGAACTGAAGATGCTGACTGACTTTCATCTTGCAATTCTTGGTCTGCAAAAAACAACAATGGGTGGGTGTAACAAAAGTCTTCTTGAAAAATTGCACGTAAAGAGCTACAAGATGTATCATTGACACAGTGACAGTGTTGTCTAGTAACCATACATGTGATTATTCTATGATATCTCTCTTCACTGTATAGTCAAATGGATTTCTTTAGCACAGTATTCCGTTCTTCCCACCAATAGTGATAGTATAATGCTATTGGAACATTGATACAAATGTGATGATATTATCACATTCTCGTGTGACTTACTTTAAGACTGGAGATTAAGTTTGTAGTAAGCTACAGATAATCACAAATACACGTGTGACGTTATCACTCTTTGTAATCATTCTTCTGTTTGTCAGCAGTGTACCCTCTAATGATATCCAAATTTTGTTGTTGTGAATCAAAACGAGCACTAGAAATTGTGTGCATCAGTGGTACATCAAATTGGCTTAGAGGACACACTGGTCACCACATAGTAAGAGATAGGGGAACACCAAATTTTGGTATGTAACTAGAAACCGTGTGTCAGTGGTGTGTCAAATTGGCTAAGTAAGAGGGTACACTGGCAGAAAACATTATTTAGAATTAACTACATTAGAAATGACACATACTACTTACTCGGTATATAATTAAAGCAATAGAAACACAATAATTGAGTGTTGCATATAGAAAAGTGCTTTTATTACTTTAGTGTTAAAATGGCCATATGGATGAGGATTGGGTTTTCATTTTAGATTTTTAATTTATAAAACAATTTTATTATGGCTTCCTACTTGAAAAATCAATGTGAAACAACATATGCCAAGTCCTTGTTTGTAGTTCAATGCAAAAGCATTGATAATAAATTTGTGAAATGTTTGTTATTGTAAGTATAACGACAAACATTTTTACACATTTTTTGCTTTTTGCAATGTATTAAGTGACTAATGCAGAGTTAGACAATATTGTTTCACAATGATTTATCAAGCAGGAAGCCATGATGAAATTGTTTTATAAATTAAAAATCCAAAATAAATTCCAAATCCTCATCCACATGACCACTTTAGGGGTTGTATCATCCCAAACAAGTTTACCTGATTTTTCATCACCTTCCACATCATGTTCGTCTGATTCTACAGTCTGTATTTCCACCTCCTCTTTTCCAGGTTCTTCCAACTCTAGCTGTCCAACTACTTGTAATTGACTCTCTCCAGAACAGGTAGACTTGGCCAAGCCATCTTCATTCTCACTATCTTGACTCTCCCCTCCACCTTCACTATCCTCCTCCCCGCTACTACCCTCAAGTTCAAAACTCGGTGGAACAAGCCCAAGGATGTTCAAAACCACATACTTGGTCTCATTTCTGAACTCTTCAGTTGCCATAGCAACAAGATCCTCATTCAGTGTTGTCACGGCAACAGAGCCCTCATCCATCAGCTGGCCTTCATTTGACATTTTAAGAGGTTTTTTTTATCTGATTTTATGATCAGTATGACTTGTGATACAACCAGTCAGCCATAAATTAAGTCTTTTTTTAAACATACAAATACCATTTTATTGGCATTCATTCCATTTTATTTTCTGTAAAACAAAATAAACAACACAATAAATGCAGGATTACATGTACTACTACCAAACAAGAATGACTGTACAGTTTCAATTAGGCAGCATGATCTTTTAATGAATCTCACACGTTTTTTTTTTTTATTTTTTTATAAAACAAAATACTGACACTGATAGCATCAATATAAAAATTTTATTTTTTAAGTCTACTCATCTCTGGACATTTAGTTTGAAATAATTGTAGCTTCCCTGAAAAAACTAATATGAAATTAAAACACTGTCAGATATATTTTATGGCAACAGTTTACAGTTTATAATTAATACCAGAACTATTTCTGAAATAAAAACTGATTATGTTTACTTTAGATATTATTCTCCAATATTTTTCTTTGTTCAGTAAGTGTTTTCCAGCCAAATGCAGAAAAATATTGCAGAATATTATGATATAATTATACACGCACAGTAATACACAAAAATATTTGGGAGAGTAATGGCAATTTTGAACATTTTGACACATATTTCTAACATAGCAGAACCAGTGATGTAGATACACATTGTCGTGACATAGAACAACCAGAGTATATATTCTGTATTTTTTGTTGAAACCGATTCTTGCATGGTACAATTATTATTATTTCTGTTTGCTCTCTTTTCAAATAAACTACATGTATGTATCATTTACATTAGTTTTTGGGATGTTATTGCCATGGCTACTAAGGTACTTTTTAATGTTCCAAGCATTTATGCACAAATAACCACACATTTGTAGAGATGATAAAGTTATTTAATGTCCACCCTTCTTTCTATTCTTTTTAAATTCAAGACGGTACAAAATTTATAATATTTATTGTAAAAATGAAAGTCTAAAAAAAATATGTGTGCATCAAATCTGTTTCTGATCATTTGAGGGACTCTGATTTCATTATCATTATATCCTATGTGAAGTGATTTTGTTATAGGACACACTGATTTTGTAAATAGCTTTATTTCCTACACTGGTGTTAGTCTGAAACTCAACATTATATGCAAAATTGATTTTTGAATTGATTTGAATTGAAATTTATTTCATTAGAACTTATACAGATTATACAGATATTGAATAAATATATAGAAATGAAAGAGAAAAAAAATACAATGTCTAGGGACAAAATAAAATTCTGGTGAGGACCAAGGACAGTAGTTCTTTCTGAACTAATCGAGGTCCAAGGCCCTGACTGACATGCTTAGTATAATGTATTGCTGGTTACGCTGTTATAAAAAACAAATACACACACACACACACACACACACACACACACACACATATATATATATATTATTATTATTATTATTATTAAACTTTATTTCGGGAAAGAAAAGAACGCAAACACGCTCAAAAACATCCCATAGATAAAAACTATACATAAAAAACGGCAATTTAAAACAAGTAAGACTTTAAAAAGACAATCTGACAAATACACACATGAACAAGTAAAAAGCATTTAAAAATACAACAAATCTCTATACAGTGTATGAATCCCCGAATAGAGGATTGTATCGGAATTTAGCACTGCTGCAATTAAACTATTTTGACTGTTTTCGATACGTTTAAAAAAGTTGTACATCAATTTACGTCTTAGCGCCGCAAAAGTGGGGACTGTGTGCTGCACAAACATACAACTGGCACTGCAGTCACGTGAGTAGCCCATCAGAATGCGAAACGCATTGTTGTATCCAACTCTAAGGTTGTTAATGCATTTCTTGTTGTACAATGACCACAGCTGTGAGCAGTACATATTCGAGCAAAAAGTTCTAAATAATGTAGCCTTAACCTCAATTGTACAGTGTGGAAATTTACGGAGTAACATGTTGGCTTGGCTGTAAAAACATTTCATTTGGCGCTTGATTGCACTATCATCATACATAGAGTCTGTCAAAGTATAACCCAAGTAAGAATGTTCATGAACAATACTAAGTGGTTTATCTCCAACACGGACTGAAGGTAAACATTCAACTCTAATTAAACATTTACGAGGCATAAAATAAATACATTTCGACTTCTTTGGGTGGAAAATAATGTCGTGGTCAACACCATACATTTCACAGATAGATACAAGAGAGCGTAGACCTGCAATTGATGGACATATAAGAGCTAAGTCATCAGCATACATAAGATGGTTTATCATTCGGCCACCAATATTGCAGCCCTTATAACATGACTTCAGCTGACTACTAAGATCATCCATATAAACGTTAAACAGGTAAGGGGAAAGAATGCTACCTTGCCGAACGCCATTCCCAACAGAAAACAGTGACGACCTAGCCCCACCCCATTGCGTGAAGAAACGTTGCGTGCGATACCAGACCAATAATATACGAACAACATATTTTGGAATGCCCCGGTGAATGAGTTTCTTAAAAAGTAACCAATGATTGACTCGGTCGAAAGCTTTCGTTGCATCTAAGAAGCAAACATAAACAGGACTATTGTAATTATGATAGTAATTAATCGTTTCCTTAAGCAAGTAAATGCAGAGATCAGTGGAATGACCTTGTTTGAAACCAAACTGATAATCTTCGGTCGTGAGATTTGCTTTACAACGATCAAGAATGATAGATTCCAGGATTTTTGAAGCGGCAGTAGAGATGGCGATAGGTCTATAGTTGTCTTTGCTAGTCAGATCACCCGTTTTGTCCTTAACAAGTGGTACGATTATGGTCGTCATGAAGCTATTGGGCAGATATCCATGCGACAGCATAGAGGAAAGAACAAGAGCTAACATAATGTGAAGTCTGTGGCTAGCATATTTAAAATGTTCACAAGAGAGGTCGTCAGCACCAGCAGCTTTACCATTTGGAAGACTGTTAATCGAGTGAGAAACCTCAGCACTGCTGATAGAAAAATTAATATCTGAGTTGTCAGGTGAATGCACCCAAGATTTAACCGAGTCCTCGTGATCATTGCTGTTCACGGAAGAGAGTAACGATGCATAGTGGTCTTTCCACATATTAGCAATGCTTTCCTGTCCTGAACAACTTCCGACTGTTGATGCGAGGGGAGGAGTGCAGTTGACGGAGCGAACCTGAGTCCAGAAGCGGTTATAGTCATTTTTACTCAGGGATGTTGCTAGACTGTTTGCACGTGCCACTTTCTCATTACGTCTACATATACGAAATGCATGCTTAAAATTGGCACGAGCCTTGCTCATAATGCTATAAATTGGACCAGTTCTTGGTTTTCCATTACCCACCCATAACTTAAAGGCATTTCTTGAGTTGTCATGCGCTTCCTTCACGTAATCATTCCAGCCAGGAACCGAGGGTACATAGTTGCCATTTCTATTGTTAAAACATTCCGTTGATGCATTTGATAAAGCTTGGGTAATGTCACGGTAGAAGAGATTGATACTATCCTTGTGATGACAAGAATCACAATGAGAATCACGGCACAACAAAGCATGAGATGGAATGGTAATCCGTCGAAGAAATTTGTCCGAAACAGAGTTAAACTTCCGTATATGATTGTCTTTGACTTTATTCCATTGTATTCGATTACCAGCCGGTTTATTGTTGGTATTAATATTTGTGACCCCTATGTTACTATCTAGAGATGGGAGATTATCAATAGCAACAGTGACTGACAAAGGAAGATGATCTGAGGCAAGGTAATCCAAAAGAACTGCAATCGATTGTATGGAAGCATGAGCAGAAGTGGTTGACACACAGTGATCTAACCATGACGTTGAGTTATGAGCATCACTGACGTACGTAAATTGATTGTTCAGAATAGTACAGTCAGAGAGAATAAATTTATGGTCTGTGCAAAAGGAATTTAATTCTCTACCAAAAGGTTTGTTGGGATCTGCATTCCAATCTCCAATTACAAATACACTGTTACACTCACTAGACTCAATAATATTGTTGATCTTAGACAAGTAGTTTACATATGTATGGAAATTGTCTTCACAATCGGTGGGCATGTAAACGCAAAGTATGAGGCAGTTTTTATTATCGTAACGAAGTTGCAATCCTATCAATCTATCGTCGTCATAAAAACATAGTTTGGGATGAGCAATTTGCGTCAGAGATTTTCTCCACAGAATTCCCACTCCACCATACGGCCTACCAATTCTTATGCCAGCATCGTCTTTTAAAGCCGTCGTACCAGAGGCATAAAATTGTTCATTGATCTTGGACAGTAGAGGGAGTTCACTCTTAGATAACCAGTGTTCTTGTACAAGGATAATATCATGATTATCACAGAGGCTATTCACTGCTGTAGCAGCCGACTTAATACCGCGACAATTATAAGAAGCAATGCGGACTGCCATCTAACTAGATTTTGTTTGATAATATTTTCTCACGAGAGCACCAGTAGGCCAAACAGAAGCATCTAATAGTTTAGTGAACTGATCATGTGGTACTTCTACAACAAAGGAGGCATAGGTATCATATTTAGTATTCAACCTTTCACATTTGGATTCAATATTAGTTTTATTTCTGACATACTTTGCAACAGCTTGATTAGACGTGGTAGGGAGCAGTCTGCTTACAGTCTGCTTATATATATATATATATATATATATATATATATATATATATATATATATATATATATATATATATATATATATATATATATAATTTAATGTATGTTGAAAAGGTATAAAAACATCATGAAATACAGTTCTGAGTTCTGAGTTCAGAGTATAACTTAAAGGCAGACAAGACAAAAGTGAAATTCATCTTCTACACTATTTTATAAAATCAAAGCCAGTGAATTATATTACTTCACATTAGTTTGTTATTTTCACTACTAGCATTACCTTTCCCACACCACTAAAATAAAATATCACTTTGTTATACATGTAAGGTAGATTCTAAATTGTAATACTGAGATTTGTAGAAAACCACAGTCACGTACATAGAACTTGTCTGACAAACCTATTTAAGCATTAATAAACATAGTTGGCCTTTCTAATACAAACATCTGTCAATGGCGTCATTTAAAGTGGCTATGTCTTCAGTGACATGCATATTAATGACATTCACGCACTACTGAGAATGTGTGGATTTCAATACTGACCTTTGGAAGGACAGATTTGTGACTAATCTGTGATAAATTGAGGCCATTTTTCTTGTCAAAGACAGTTCTGATATTCACTATAATATACATTATAGAGACATTGTAGATGCTAAAGTGTATTTAACTCTCTGCCTATGAATATTTCTTCAGCATTTTTAACAGTCTAGAGGCTATCCATTGGGTTTGAATCTGAAGATCTCTTTACCCCACAGTCTAGAGGCTATCTGTTGGGTTTGAATCTGGAGATATCTTTACCCCATAGTCTAGAGGCTATCCATTTGGTTTGAATCTGAAGATCTCTTTACCCATTAGTCTAGAGGCTATCCATTGGGTTTGAATCTGAAGATATCTTTACCCCACAGCCTAGAGGCTAACCATTGGGTTTGAATCTGGAGATCTCTTCACCCCAGTCTAGAGGCTATCCATTAGGTTTGAATCTGGAGATCTCTTTACCCTACAGTCTAGCGGCTATCTGTTGGGTTTGAATCTGAAGATCTCTTTACCCACACCACAGTCTAGAGGCTATCCATTAGGTTTGAATCTGAAGATATCTTTACCCCACAGTCTAGAGGCTATCCATTGGGTTTGATCTGAAGATCTCTTTAACTCAAAGATATTCAGATTCAAACCCAATGGATAGATTCTAGACCACTTTCAAAATAATTCTAGCTGCGAAAAGATTCCACCAAAGTCTTGAATGTTAAAACCATACAATACTGCACACAATTTTGGGAATAATTAATAAACAACACACATCACATTATACCATGCATAAGCCAAAAATCTGGTCGTTCTACGTCACAACAATGCAAATATACATGACAGATTTTTACATTAGCGGTTTAAGTGCAACTTTCCCAACTTGGTGAGCCAGCAAGTCGGGTGTCATAAAAATTGTTTGCATTACTAAAGCTCAGTATTTTATTTAAGGGCGGTAAGTAGGTAAAATCTACCGGGGTTCCCCACCAAAATTATGATACATTGCATGGGAAGCACTACCAGTTTTACCTCTTTCCCCCTTTCTGTTACCGGGGTTCCCAAACCTCAGCAAAAACACTGAAGCTATTTGCAATGTCACCGATAATGGGTCAGTAAAACTGATAGCAACTGATATGACATTAGGGGCTTCACACTTAGATATTGAGCTTAGCTTTGCCTGATGTGTTATGTAATAGTGCTTTATCACATTTGTAAATATTGCCAACAAACATTCAGTGATAAGACAGATAAGAAACCCCACTTCCTTAGTTAATGGCTCGATTCTGTAATGATGTCATGCCATCATCACACGTCTACATCATTGATTCTGCTATGTTCTAAATATGAGTCAAAATGCTCAAAATTGCCATTAATTTCCTGGATTTTCTTATATTTACTGGCGTTGGTATAATTATACTATTCTTCGATATCTTTCTCATTCAGCCAGACAATACTCATGACCTAGGGTTGTCACTTCTCGCCTAGGGACTCATAGCAACAAGGGCCCCTTAGGTCACTCATATTTTCCTTGGCTGAATGAAAAAAATAACATCTCATTGTAATTTGCATAATTACCATAGATCTATTATCATTCTGTAAAAAATTATAAAAATCTAACCTTCTGTATACAAATTACTCTTTTTATTTATATTTATTTTTATTTTTTGTGTAAAAAGTAAAGATGAATCTATTCCTGTTTTGCCCAAATAGTAATTTACAAATAAAGAACCCCTTGGACGGTTATTTTGCACTTTAATTCTAGTAATTGTCCTAAGGCTCGGTAACCTTGGTAACTAACAAAGAAGGAAATCAGATACACTAGAATAGTTGCTGATATTTTTAAATAATTTTGTTTGGGAACCAGAATATTAATGACTTGACTTAGGGGTTCAAGGACAAGTTTTCTATTCCAATTTTCTCTCTTTCAGAGTGGCAGATTAATTATTGATGCTACAGAATTTGAGTTCTAGAAGTGAAAAATACCCTAATAGTTTAACCTCAACATCCATGCTACAGAAAACTGCCCAAGTGTCTGTCTGTCTGTCTGTCTGTCACTGTCTGTCTGTTTGTTTGTCTGTCTGTCTGTCTGTCTATCTATCTATCTATCTATCTAAACTGCTTTTAAATTTGTAAATAAGCCCTGAATGTATGTTGAAATTTATATTCTGTAGACTAAAAAGTAAAAAAGTACAGCCGTGTGACAAATGTCTCGCGGCATGACAAATGTCTCGCGGCAAACAAGACGACTGTGTATGTCATAGGAATAATGGTAGTCGTATAATAACAACAAATTTCGAATCATATGGGGATCGATCGAAAAAATACTACGGTCTCGTAATTTGCTAATTTGATATCAATGTCCATGATTATCATGCAAGGTATCGTCAATAAATTGTGGAAGGAATTGACCTCATAACCATAGGGGCGTGTAATATTTCATAGATTGTTGTTTTCCAGGTCTACAGACTAAATATAACAACCTTTTGACTATATATTCCTACATGTAAGAAGAAAAGAGTTCATATTTCTAGTATAGTATTGAGATTGATACATTTGTAGCAGCAAGATTCGTACGATATTTACATAAGAAAACAGCTATCTAAGCAATAATACGTGCCCCTGTGCCCATAACTGCATAATAACTTGGCCCAAGACCTTCACGTCACGGACACATTCGATCAACAACACAAGGTCGCGGGATGAATGAAACTGTCATTACATAATTTCTACGAGTTTAACAAAGGAAGGATGGGAAAAATTCTCAGATCATAAGAGGTATCAATGTTTACCAATGTTATGAATGTCAAACAAATTAATAAAGCGACAGAGAGAACGAATCGTCCATAGCTATCGTACGAGCGAACTAATCACTTACCTCAGGACAGCGCCATTACTACTGGTGCATCATGGGTAGCGTACGCATCTTGACCTCAAGTGACCCCGTAAGTATATACATTTTTTTACATTCATGGTTGCACGAAATACAGTTTGGTACCGAGCGATGGTCCGGAGAACTTGCACGAAAAATATTTAATACATTTTTTTTTACATTCTATGGTTGCAAGAAATACATTCTAGGATCGAACCGTTTTGATCCTTCGAACTACAGATGAATTACATTGCTACCAACTTTTACAAAAACTCTTTGAGCTGTGTATTTCTCATCGCCTACAACGATGGCTTCTCGAAAATAAATTATCACACCCAATATACATACATACATACATACATACATACAGACACACACACACACACACACACACACACACACGTACACTGACAGTGATAGACAGTCATGGTGAACACATTTATGGGGCCCAACATAGTAGTCCCCAGACTTCGCCAGTGGGGAGGAGGAGGCGGGGCTAAAAATACTAACTATCCAGGGTCAATGTAAGAGTACTTTAGATACACTATGTAAGATATTACCAATAAGGTAAAAGATAACTGATAATATTTATAGATGTCAACATTAAATACCACTTTAAATTTAATAGTATACTCTTGATTATGTTGACAAGGGGTTGTGATGGGAATGACGTACTGAGGACGGGATATTTAATTCAGTATGTACAAACATATTAATCTAAAGAAAAAATAATTTAACAAAAATCTGAATTAAAAAAGTTTTGTAATTTGTCATATACCTGTCAGCTGGTAGTGATCTGTGGGAAAGGCTTAGACCTATAGTGCAAAGAAATAAGGTCATATGGGGTCATATATGCAAATGAGAATGACACAATGTCCTATGAACAGTCAACACCCTGTATAGATCCTATGCATAACAATGACGTTGCCCTCAGTGTTTTCAATAGCAAGAGTTGTGAGGCTTGTTTTTAGGTTAGAGTCTGCTATAAATCATTTTCTTTTCCTCAGGCAATTCTTCTCAGTCGACCCCCAGACCATTATCAGTGTTTGTCGGTTTGTGGGCCGTACATTGAACTGTAACAAGAACTGTTATATATAATGGACATGAGGGACAATAGAACAATCATTCAGGGTTTGAACTGTGTACTCAATACATAACTAATAAGGGTCATGCTACGATATATTCAAATTAGAAGTTGCATATCCAGCTGTAACTACATGCCACACCAGACAAATATTACAAAATGGAAGGTTCTTCTCCATCGGAGCTAAAGGACGCGGGCAGCAAGTTTGAAAATCCTGTAGCTATCAAAGAAAGGTGGGGCGATAACTTTCAAGTGCGTGATGGTGATGTGTTTGTAAATACTTATTCAAGATCAGGGACAAATTGGATGTGTTATGTCCTGACCCAGATGTATGACAACTGGGGACTGGTGAATTATAAAGACCGTACTATTGTTCCTATGCTAGACTATTACTATAGGCCTCGGCCTAAGGAAGGGTTCATGAAAACCGTACAGGATGTATTTTTACGAACTGCTAATGAACTTTCCCCTCCTCGACTTGTCAAGACCCATCTTACACCAACACTGATGCCCAGGTCATGGAAAGACAATGATTGTAAAGTTATCTATATCAGAAGAAATTTGAAAGATGTATGTGTGTCATTTTTTTATGTTATTTTGGGTGTGAGTGATGTATTCAAATTACCAAAGGAATCATGGGAAGGATTTCCACAGAGGTTCATTCAAGGTAAAGTTGCATTCGGTGGATCACCATTACAACACATTGCATCATGGAGCAAATATGGTCTCAAAGATAACGTCTTGCACATCACATTTGAAGACATGAAGGAAAACCTACCCGATGTGATCAAGAAGGTGGCTGACTTTTTGGGAAGACCACTTTCTGAAGAAGATATCCAGCGTGTTGTTGAGGAAAGCAGTATTGAAAAGATGAGAAAGAATGTCTGGAAAATCCTGGACTTTGATTCCAAAGACTACCAGACAGCAGGAGATCACCAGTTTATTGGGAAAGGGAAAATTGGAAACTGGAAACATTACTTCACAGTAGCAGAGAGTGAACAGTTTGATGAATTGATGAAAGCAGAGATGGAGAAACAAGGAATTGATACCAGCTATGAATATTGAGCATTCTTTTGTTCATAGACCATGTCAAATTAGAGGACCAATGGAAAACACTTGACATCATCAGTTATAATCCTAGCACTTAAAAGAAAATACTAACTATCCAGGATCAATATAAAGGTACTTTAGATACACTATGTAAATACACTATGAGATACTACCAATAAGGTAAACGATAATTAATAAGATTTATAGATGTCAATATTAAATACCACTTTTATTGGCATATACTCTTGATTATGTTGACAAACTTTTGTGGTGAGAATGGTGTAAGAAGAACGTGATATATTCATTTCATTTGTACAACTATAATGTAAAGAAAAACTAATTTAACATGAATCTGGACAGATTTGTAATTTGTAAAAGACAGTGATCTATCACACACACATCTCATGTGAAGTCTTCTTCATTTGTCCTGGTCAATACATATGGTGTGTCAACTATCCAATTTGGACCTATGCTATATTCAGTATTTGTGTTTGAAGATTTCAATTGTATTATGAGAACAGATTGATGAAAATTTAATATACTTTAATTTGCTTTGTATGTCCGTATTATTCAAGACATTGCACCCCAATAAATCACTTGCAATCTATGGCTCTGTCAGTCTCCCACTGTTTCTGTGTCTCTCTGCCAGTCTCCTATTGTCCCTGTCTGCCTGTCAATATCCATGTCTGTCTATCTGTCTGTCTGTCTGTCTGTCTGTCTGTCTGTCTGTCTGTCTGCCTGCCTGCCTGCCTGTAGGTCTGTCTGTCAGTCAGTCAGTCTGTTTGCCTGTTAGTCCACTTGTCTCCCTGTCGGTATGCCTGTCTGATTCCCACTATCTGTGTCCCTGTCTTGTCTCTCCCGTCCCCTTGTTCAATGATACCAGTAAAGTGATCTTGTACCAGTGAAGTGTTCAATGGTACAGTAAAGTGTTCACTGGTACCAATTAAGTGTTCATAAGTGTTCATTGGTACAGTTAAGCGTTCACTGGTATCAAAACAATGTTCAATGATACCGTAAGAGTGGTATCAGTTAAGTGTTCAATGGTGCAGTGAAGTGTTCTGGTTATGTATTATGTACATGGTGAGATGCAAAGCATATCAATATGAGAGAGAGAGAGAGAGAGAGAGAGAGAGAGAGAGAGAGAGAGAGAGAGAGAGAGAGAGAGAGAGAGAGAGACAGAGAGAGAGAGAGAGATAGAGACAGAGAGACAGAGACAGAGACAGAGAGAGAGACAGAGAGAGAGACAGAGAGAGAGACAGGCAGAGACAGACAGAGACAGAGACAGAGAGAGAGACAGAGACAGAGACAGACAGAGACAGACAGAGAGAGACAGAGACAGACAGACAGAGACAGAGAGAGGGAGGAAAGAAGAAGAAGAAGAAGAAGAAGAAGAAGAAGAAGAAGAAGAAGAAGAAGAAGAAGAAGAAGAAGAAGAAGAAGAAGAAGAAGAAGAAGAAGAAGAAGAAGGAGGAGGAGGAGGAGGAGGAGGAGGAGGAGGAGGAGGAGGAGAAGAAGAAGAAGAAGAAGAAGAAGAAGAAGAAGAAGAAGAAGAAGAAGAAGAAAACTATCCAACCCTGTTGCTATGGGCGTGGTCGTGTTCCTAGTGATATCTGCATGCATTTTGAATGTTTATTTATTTGTCTATTAATCCCTGTTGTTTTCTTTGCAATATACGTGATCATTTGGCTGTTACTGTGAGCGTGGTCTTGTTGCTAGACACATTTACATACATTTTTTGAATGTTTATTCGCTTGTCTGTTATTTCCTGTTGTTGTCTTTGCAATATATGTGATCATTTGGCTGTTGCCATTAGTGTGGTCTTGCTTGCTTGGCATATCTGCATTCACGTTTTGAATGTTTGTTCACCTGTCTAAGAATCCCTGTTAGTTATTATCTTTGTGAAATACACCACCATTTGGATGTTACTATGGGCGTGATCATGGTTGCTAAGGATATTTGCAAACATCTTTTGAATATTCATGATGGATTTTTGCATTAGCCGTTCAAGTGCGACTTTCCTGACTTGGTGAACCAGCAAGTTGGTTGTCATAAAAATTGGTTATCTCTCGAAAGTTATTTGCAATATCACTGGTAATATAATGGGTCATTAAAACTGATAACAACTGATATGACATTAGGTTTTTCACACTTAGATATTGAGCTTAGCTTTGCATGATGTGTTATGTAATAGTGCTTTATCACGGGTACATTTGTAAATATTGCCAACAAACATCATTCAGTGATAAGAAAGATAAGAAACCCCACTCCCCTAGTTAATGGCTCGATTCTGTAATGTTACTCACTTGCCTACCAGATGTTGTTGTTATATTACCAAAATATACTGCCATTGGGTTATTGCTAAGGGTGTACTCATGGTTGCTAGGACTAATTGTGTGAAAACATTTTAAGATAATCTGTAGAGTAACTCTTCTAGAAACATCTCACCAAGTGTCATTGGCCAAGAATTTTTTGAGATATAATTTTTTTATCAAATTCCCATTTTACACCTAATTTGCATATCACTGATGAGATCATTATAAGCTTAATATTTCTTCATCTATACCACCCCCCCCCCCGCCAATCTGCTGAGTAGTTTTGGAATTAAGGATTTTTGACCAAAAAGACATTGTTTAGTCCTAATTTACACATTATCGATGGAATCATCATGTCATGAACAATCTTAATTTACACATCCCTAGGAACATTCCCACTAAATTTCAAGCCCAATCTGCCCAGTTGTTTAGAAGTTAAATTTTTGACCAAAAATCACATTGTTTGACCCAAAATGCACCTCTCTGATGCGATCATTTTCAATTCAACAATTTCCCATCTACACGCTCAAAGAAATGTCCCCACCAAATATAATAATACCAAGGCAATTGGACTTGCGGTTTTTGTTGAATTTAATTTCTTTACACACACACACACACACACACACACACACATACCCACATGCATACACACATGCATAACACACACACATACATACATACATACATACATACATACATACATACATACATGCATACATATATACATACATACATACACACACATACATACATACATACATACATACATACATACATACATACATACATACATACATACAATGTCCATAGGTCCAGACATCACGGGATATCAACACAATATAAACTCAATACACCCACAATTGTGCTGTCAATTTTAAATAGTGTACTAATCTGCTCAAAAAAACCTACCGTCTGAAAATCATTCATTTTTTTTTAATTTTTAACTTTCAAGTGTGCATCACTACTGGTTACAAATACGATATAAACATACAAATCTATTATTTTTAAATCTGAAATTATAAACACATATATACAATAAGCTTAGTCTTTCGTGGATTTATTTTCAAAATAAAAAAAAAACTATTCATTCACAATAAACAAAATCGTCCAGAGAAGAATAATTTTGTTTGCAAGTTAAAAACAAATCCAACCGTTTTGGTTACAATTGCTTCATTGTACACGCGGCTATTTAGGACTAGACTATGGACTTTTATCTTCACACATATAAAAGGTGATAACCCATGCTTTCGTCAAAGAGAAGAGGTTATCAGCATATCACTAGCCCCATAGTTGAAAACACACAATAACAATTTAAAACACCCTTAACAACAAAAGTATGACAAAACAAATGCGCGTTTGAAATTTACAGTTAACTTAAAAAGCTCGAGAATTTCCAATGAAACAATTGGTGTTTATCAAAGCCGATAACGTCATCACATGTCAAATAATAATTATTTTGTATATATATATATATATATATATATATATATATATATATATATATATATATATATATATATATATATATATATATATTATGTATATATTTATTTATTTATTTATTTGCTGGTTGATTGGCTGGTTGATATTTTACTGTTACAGTACGCCATGACAGTCAGAAAGTTTATTTAAATTGGTCGAAAACACTGTTTCCTAGATATGATTTCATGGTAGTGCCATCGTGATGCACTTTCCGAAAAATGTTATTGTACACAATATACAGACAATATTAACGTTACACTATGTCTTGTGGAAGGAGATGTTCCCTCAATTCTAACGCCCAATCCTCTCCAGAATTGCTATCATCATATGTTGCTTCATCTTCTTCCGATTCGTTAGGTTGATGTTCTGCCAACTTTATGTATTCCTTTATAAAATATTGAATCTTACATCGACGGCTGTCCTGTCCAGACTTCTTCACCCCCATTCCTAGCAGTTTTGGTACCAATGCGAGTGCAGTTGTCAAAATACTTGTTACAACTGGTGTACTCTCAAACGCCATTAACAGTAAAAATACTGATAACAGAACAAATGTCAAGAGCATAAAGATAAAAAAGGATTTCATAAACTTGTTTCTTACAGGATAAACCTGTTCACAGATAAAGCTGAATAAATCTTTTGATACGCAATCTTGCCAAGTTTCTGATCGTACGAAGGGAACACGTTTGTACAGCAGTAGACGACTCGGAAGATTTGGCACAGATTCCACTTTCTCTTGTGGCATTTCAGTTTTGAACTCGACAGAACATTGATCATGATCTGGATATTTTTCCAAATCATCAAACTGATTACACACTTCAAAAGTAACATCAAGAAGCTCTTGGTAATAACTGGTAAATCCATTGTAGATGCTCATGATATATGAAAATACAACAATGAAGACGGTGATATATGGGGCAATTATATCTAAATTCAGAACTATACCTGCAAAACAAAATCCAAGAATCGTAAAAAACAGATACCACTGCCAAAACACAACAAGCATTAGTATAATGTAAGTCACAAAAGACAAAGTTCCAATTGCTCTTGGTGCCCCCTTAGTCCAAAACTTCACTGCTTTGAAAAGAATTGCAATATCATAAAATATGAGAAATGGTACAAAAAGCATTGACCAAGGCCATTTTAATGGATATGCACTGAAATCAAAAATCGTCTTACGCCAATGAATGTGTAATTGTTGTACAAAATTAACATAATTATCAAAAACACATCGACAATCATTTTCCTGAATGAACGAAGGTGAATAAACTGACGTGTCGTTTTTTTCACTCGTATATCTACCGGTGCAGCTAGAAGAAGTATGTGGATTTATGCACACAGGGTATGATAACTTCTTAATTGATACATGTATGCAAACTATGAAGATAAACACCATGCAGAAATAAAGTACAAATACTGCAATGTAATAATCAGTATCTATCGGTCTTAATGTAGAGTCAGAAATATTGTGCCATTCATCAAATCGCTCGAGAGGGATTGGCATGGACTTTGAAAATATATAAGGAACCATAAAAATATATATCCACATAATAGAAGGCACAATGATCCAATATATGAAAAGGTATTTGAGTATCTGACAAATTGTAACTCTAAGTTTGGTGTGTCTACTTTCAACTGGGCGCCTTGGATATTTTGATGTGTTGTTGATAGGTTTGGAGTATTTCCAGTAGGAAAATACATTTCTGATGGTAATGGGAGTTTGATTACGCCGTAAAAGTTGACTAGAAGTGCATAATACTTCGCCATACTTAGTTTTAAATACTTTGATGATTATGTCGGTTTGATTTGGAATCAAGTACCAAGGTACTATGGGTAAAACTACACAACAGAGAAAAATCATGAAAGTTAATGTCAAAAAACGATACAATGTTAAACATAGCGACTCTTTCTCAGGGGGTAACTCAATTAAGATGTTGTCGTTGGTTTTGAATTTAAAACGTTTAAAATCAAAGCGGGTGTCTGTACACAAATAGTGTTCAAGGACAGATGTCATTTTTCCAGTACATTCTGTAACAAGTGTCTTGATGAAAGACACAGAAAAATCAAATAAACATTGTTCACTTATAGTCTTATTGGAAATGGAATTAATCGAATTAAAAGATATGTTCATATTCCTAACCTTCAAGTAAAGGAGTCCAAAAGAATAATACCCTGACCCCAAAGGTAACATTGTCAGAATTTTACCATACTCATCGTTGTAGTAGGCGAACTTGACCAAGGTTGTTTTTGAACTGTTAGAGGAGTAAGGAAATTCCAGGTGGAAATTGATTTCTTTGATGCCATCATGTTGATGGTTCCGGAAACGTGCCACTAAATCAAGAAGTGAATCGTCGACGGTGTGCAGTATGTCGTTATTGCATGTGATTTTGTGACTCTTCTTCACTGTCTTCGATGGATTACGACACTGAACGTTATCTATCGGTGTGATTTCGCCTGGTTCCTGGGCGTTGGCATCTTGAAATATGTTGCAATTGGCAAGAAGCACTAGGATTAGAACGTTTATCATCGAGCACCACATCTTTGATCAGCGTTTATCAGCAGCAGTATATGGTCGTAACAAAGGGTCTGCAATGGAACAATTACACTATTGTTATACATGCTTTGCTTGTGGTGACGTTACGCTATATCTGTATGCATCTTTTTATTGATGGGTTTAATATTAATTTAAGACATCAATAGGGAAGCCATTATGTGGTGAACTCACATTCCGATAATCCCGTGCACGTAAAACTGTATCATCACTAAATGTCAACTCAACTAAGAAATGACCTCTTGTTAATACAATTGGTTTAACAGGTGCGGATGAAAGCTTCAGTTTTTTCTCACTAAATATCAAGTGTGTAGTGTCTCAAAACAGACCCCATTTTAGACCAAAGGGCTAGAAGACGTACCCCAAAGGGCGGCACATCTACATATACGCAAATAAGGGAAGTAGCCCCCCCCCCCCACCAAACTACTGCAATGTTGTAATACGCATTACTCATGTCCAAGCCGACCTTATTTTCTTTCTTTTTTTAAAAAACCGTCGAAACGTTTATATGAGACTATTTTTGTTGTGTATTAAATGGTCGAAGAACAAATAAAGAACCGTAATTGCAAAACAACGCTTTTATTCATGACAACTGGATACACTTTAGCAACGTACCTTTAAAGTTGTTGACCAACCGGATTTGATGTCCTTCTCAGTTTGTCCTGTGTCTGGGACTATACCACTTTTCAATAGGGGAGACATTATCGGTAAATAAAGTGACAATGATCAGCTCAATAGGATATCAATAACTGATAGAGCCATGAAACCAAACTAGGTCAACATTTGAACTCTTAGGTCAGAAAATTGTGAAGGTATGGATACAATTATCAAATTGGAATATGATCGATGGTAACTTGCTGTGAACTAATTATGAATGCCTGTCATAAGCAAACTGAGACTGAATTCACGACTGACAGTTGAATTTCCCTCATTTTGAAAATTACATGCTAGGAGTCAAAGAGTTAGAATGGCTAGCTTGGAATCTATAAGTAGGCTTTTCAGCCTCATCATTGTTATTTGTTTCTTATATTGTTATCACTTGGACTTTGCGCAATACTTGCACCCTCAGGTGGTGAACATTGGAAATGCGTCGACTCCGAACTTATAGAGTTCGACAGTAAAATTGTAACAGCCGTTGACGTCACCGCCTGGGGCGCTCGATTGAAGTAAATCATTAATTTTCGTTTCTGCGGTACACAACATGTACTTTGGCTTGCGAGAATGCCTGTTAGGGTTAATGTATAACTTATTGTATAATCACCAGTATTGACATATAGACCACTTAAAAATACAAACTTAACCTAGTTTCTTATATATTACTCATTCTGTGTACAATTATGGTAGGGTAAGAATTTTGCATTCCGATAAATACTTGAGCAACAACAGTGAAAACCCTTTTTTCACTTAAGGAAAGCATTTAGTTTGCAGCTAGTTACCATCGATAACATGTCCATCCCAATTTGATAATTGTATCCATAGCTTCACAGTTTCTTGACTTAAGTGTTCAAATGTTACCCGAGTTTGGTTTCATGACTCTATCAGTTATTGCCGATATAAAACTGTCTCCCCTATTGAAAAGTGGTATAGACCCAGACGCAGGACAACCTGAGAAGGTCATCACATGTGGTTGGACAACAACTTCAAAGGTACGTTGCTAAAATATATCCCGTTTAAAATAATGACATCGTTTTCGCAATTGAATTCTTTAGCTGCTCTTCATCCATTTAATACAAAACAATAGTCTCGTATGCACGTTTCGACTCGGGGGTAAAGAGTCAGGCTGACTTGGACATAAGTAATGCGTATTACACAGTACAGCAGTACATACATGTCCTTTCCTTTCAAGGGGATTGGGGAAACTCCCCATATTTCAGTATATGTAAAAAAAATTCATAAGGAAAAAATTTGGAATTTTATACAGACTTAGGCATATTTTACCGCACTACGGACCATTGAGCTAGCTCCTTCGTTTTTTAAGCTGAATTTTCTAGATGTTTTCAAACACCTTAATTTAGTAGGCGCTTTTATTTATGATGTGATCCATCAACAATCGGCTCGTTCTTTGTAGGATTATTTTAGAGTTACTCGACATGACTATGATACTTCATTCTGCTTATATCGAAGTCTACATCCATGTCATGTCGGATCGAACCCAAGTAAATTTTCTATTTCTGTTTCGGGCGCAAACATTTGGAATGATATCCCTGTCAACATACTTCAGAAAATTGTGAAGGTATGGATACAATTATCGAATTGGGACATGCGATCGATGGTAAATAGCAACACACTAAATACTGTCTTTTGGTTTCACACGCTTCCAGTATGAAGGAAAAACCATGGAACACATGCTAAAGCAACATAAAAGATTGTATATATACAAATATAATGCAATGATATATATAGTTTGAAATATACAGTCCTTTCCAGGGTTTACTACGCTTTCCAACCAAAGTGTGTTGTCAAATGTTTTAAATTGCAATCGCGAAAAAATACCATTACGATCTGTGTACATGTAATGATCAACGACAGCCTTTTGTGAGATATCACCATATCGAATCTTTTAACAAGGCTCTTAATATAAGGCAGGGAAAAATCATATACACAACTTTGAAGATTATAACTACTGTCAATGGGATTCACGGTGCACATCCTGAATTCTGACATTCAGGAATATCAGTCCAAATGAATAATACGCTACGTTTTCAGGAAGCGTGGTTATGGTTTTTCCACACCTAGATTTATAAAAGCCAAAGTTCAACGACACAGTCTGATTACGAGGAGTGTTTTTGTAAACGTATTTTAGATGGGAGCTCACCACTTCAATATCATTGTTTTCAAGATTCTGGAACTCTTCCACGAAATCGGGAAGTGAATCTTGTCTACCAGACTAATGTTGATGCCGTTGTTACATTTAAATGTGTAGTTTTTCTTCATATCATCCAACGAAACAATGTCTTGTGTTTGTGTATATATGACATCTCCTTTCCCAGAAGCTAGGCAAAGCTATTAAATGAACTATCAAGATAAGTGGTCAGGCTCACAAGGTTTCAAATTGAGATAGACAAAAAAAAGACAACACACAAAAATCACTTATACAGTGTGGACTCTGTATTTATTTAAATGATATAAACAGTAACAGCATGCACACTACTACACAAGGTATAATCATTTGAAGTTCAAACAAAATCCATGGTCAGTAGCCAGTGACAGTTGGTAGAATCTTAAAGTTTAAACACATACTCTGGTAAGTTGCCTATGGAAAGCCCCAAAATTGAAAAAAGTATACAGGATAACTGTTTCAGTATATTGACTGAGGTTTGGTAATATGAGAATAGAGTATATGTTTAAACTTTAACACAAAATATTTAGACTATTTGCCTCCTGGATTTACCGTGATGAACGTAACAGCTAAAAATATACGGTATGATATTCTTGTACTGTGACTTTTGTACTGACTAACTGTTTACCATATATGATATATTTATCACTTAATGCATACCTACAGCTATAATTAGTCACATTACCTCATTGTTTACGACCTACTTTGCTCCACTCACATTCATGTGGTCCCATGATGTTTATGGTTAAGCTAGATTAGATAAGACCTATTGCTATACGTGTCAACGGAGCAAATTAAAACAAGCCAGTTTAGTTTATTTTACTCTATTTAATTATTTACTTAATTTATTTGGTTGGTTGGTTGTTTGTTTGTTTAGTTATTTATTTATTTATTTATTCATTCATTTATTTATGTATTTATGTGTATATGTATTTATATTTATTCATTTATTTATAATTATTCATAAACCATCCAACAGGCATTTCTCAATAACAGCAGGAAGGTTGAGTTGACTTTACACCCACATTAATGTATGCCTCGCCTTGTTGACCTGCAAGATAAAAGGTAAAAAAACAAGATAGGATCATTCTGTGTACTATAAACCCAGATTTGTTTATACAGACGTAAAACTTACCAGTCATCGATTCTGGTCACTTACCTATGTGGTTGTAAGTCAGTGTGGATTTTGTCATCCAGTTGTGTATTCCAGTGATGAAAGCGAATTACAATTATGAAGTATAATTTTAACGTACTCAGTGATCATTCAAACTAGTGTCCTTTTGCAAACATAAAAACGAAGTAACGTTATAGGTAACTGTCGCCATTGCTGAACAAAACATTCATACGTTTATACACGTCCTGTGTAGAACTCAGTAAATAGATATTTTGAATACCTGATATACTTTTTACATTTTTTTATGTTTATTTCTCTTGGTTGGGCTGAAACGATTTAAATAGGGCCAATGACTTTTTATTTGTTTGTTTGTGTGTGTGTGTGTGTGTTTGGTTGTTGTTGTTGTTGTTGTTGTTGTTGTTGTTGTTGTTGTTGATGCTGGTGATGATGATGATGATGATGATGATGATGATGATGATGATGATGATGATGATGACTTTTATGACAAAGCGTAATATTTTAATAAATTCAGTTTGACTCTGAAAACATTTAGTCACTGTTAAGAACTATATCAGTCGCTTTGTACATCAGGGTAAGCTTTCAATGTTGTGTTGACCACTTATAATGCATGAATGACATACGGCAAACCCACATATTTTCACCATTAGAATGTTGTGATTTAATCAGTCTTCAGATAGTTCTCAAAGACTAATATTTACTAATTACGTACCACCTCGGTACATCGTATTCCTGTACAAGAAGATATTTTAGTCACTACTTATTTTTGCATTTTTGTTTCCCACGGTGAATACATCAGCATCAATGTCGGATGAAACGAATTGTCAAATATGTGTAAGTTTATTGTTATATTATACAGTATTTAGGGCAAACATATTTCGATGAAAATGAACTTGTAATCCTTGGAATCTCGCCATCATTGTATTCTAAGCATAGAGAATTAGTCATGCTCATATGATGAACACACTCACACTAAATCGAAAATATATAAACGATTTGGTAGTTAGTTCTGTCCATCTGAGGCAAGACTGAAGCTTATCTGTCGTAGGTAAGGACGTTCATTAATATTTCTATCTAGAGAGAGGGGAAATGTCTTTCGAGCCACTAACTGACAAAGTTTATTCTAGTGCGAATGCACCTAGAACAATCATCGTAAAGTCAACCTGAAATAACCTGAAATACCTTTATCACTAGATACTGCCAGGAACCTACTGTGGTCAGTGATTCTAAGAATCAGAATAGCAAAAAAACTCATTGAAGATCTAATCATGTTTGTTGTACATATCTTTCCAAAATGATAATGCGACACGTGCATATCTAAATGCATAGGAAGAGAGTTGATATTGACCAGATGTGAACTAAATACCTTGCATAGGAACTTCAAATAGTATTCAGATTGAGAAATTTTGGGTACCATTTATGGTATATCATTAACTTGGTAGATTTCATTAATTATGCAAATATTCATTATGATAAATCAAGCTAGAGAGGACATATGTACTTTGTTATCCTAAGTATATCATCATAATATATAAAAGGTAAGCTTGCATTCTTCCGATATTGCTTAATTACAGACAATGATTAATTGTTGATCATTAAATTAAAACTACACCAACAAGCTGTATAGACATATATGTATGAGTTTTGTAACCATCGATTGTACATGGGTTCATGTAAAGAATAATGATTAGTACAATTGTAAGGTATTGTCGTCGTTCAAGGCCTATTTAAAAATAATGTTAAAGGTACGATTTGAAGTGTTGTGAGGTATCCAATCTATCTCACCACTGCAGCACTCATGCAAATCATACGTACGTCCAGGCTCGTACACGGGCTCGATTTCGCCCGGAGTTGAGAATTAGTCACGTGAGTGGTTGCTGGATGATTTAATTCTCATTTTTATAGACATGTTTTGGTAGGCTTAATACTTATTACTGCCTATAAAACCATGTCAGGGTTACTTAAAAGTCATATTTACATGTTACACACTGTATATTATGAATAATCTGTCAATTGCAAATATTTTGTCAAAAGTTTTGGATATTAAAATATCATAATTAGGCCAAAGGTCAACAAAATGACGCAATTTTCAGTTGCTATGATTTATAGGTAGTGACTGTATTTTCTGTGTATTGTGTTTGTACATCCATGTATCATCTAGATTTTATTTATCAAATCAGGTTATGACACAAGTGACACATTATAAGCTGAGTCATACTGATATTTTGTCCCCCAAACTGAATGTATATGTATTTTTTTGAAATGTATGCATATCATTATTTCCGCTTTCAGAGTGTAAAGTGGTCAAAATGGTCTAATTTATACAACGTTTGAAGTTCACAACTTTTTTTTATATTCAAAAACCTTGGCTCAAGATTTGTTGTGGACATATTATGACCACTAACTGTAAATCAACACATGATGTTCACTTTTTCCTAATTAAGTTATCAGATCATGATTTATGATATGTACGAATTTCAACAAAATACTTCCATATATTAAGTTTTAGAGACAAAATATCAGTATAACTCAGCTTATAATGTGTATCTGGTGTCATAACCTGATTTGATAAATAAAATGTATATGATAGATGGCTGTACCCATGTATGTATCGTATTTCGGTTTTCTCGCGATATAACAAAATGCCCAGGGGTGCGCGAGTGGCAACCGTCAGATATGCTAAAAGGACACCTTTCTGAGGTGGAATCTGCAAAACAATATCATATAACTCACATTGCAAGGTTAACCCCCCAAAACCACCTCTGGCAACTGGACTATAGGTAATCTGATTGGTTGTAGTATTGATGTCCACAGAGATAGATACTTGTATATGAACGAAACCACGCCCGCTTGGGTTGTGTGTCTTGGACGGTGTCGTAAAAGTGGCCGTGGTTTACGATGATGATAACGTAATGTACGTGTAATGTTGTCTTTGAACCTTATTAATTTTTTTTCAAAAGTTATAATAAAGAGTTGTATTTTGTCAACAAAGCTGCGTTGATTATTTTGATAAAGTTGATCGACTTGGAAAACATATGATGTCCAGGTGTCGCCCAGGGTCCTCCTCCGGTTATACACTAGCCTACCGCTTGAGACAGCCATGTGTTAGAACTAGTACTAATGTCCCTTTTCATTAATAAATATTTGTTTAAATTATTGTCAGTACTTTTGCATATTCATATAAATTATTGGTACAACACAATAAATCTTGTTTGGGTTTGGATAATTAGATTGCGTTTCAGAGTCTGTTGTCCGTAATGGCGTTTTCACAGTTCCAGTGATTTTAATTGGTAAATATATAAACCGTTTTCTACGAATTAGTGTCACGTGATCTGATTTTGCAAACATACAAATTTTATAACTTTTACTAAAATGTGTTGGCTTTTGCGTGGTTATTCAGGTGACATGACAGCTCACTGTCACAATTTTACAAATCCGAAAAGACCATATTTAGACCACCGAGGGCAATCTAACAAATTGTACCATGCACATATCAGCATATAGATTGTAGTGTATATTGCAAAGAAAGCAGTAGGGATTAATGGAAACGTGTGTACACATTCAAAAAAAAAAGAACTTATATGTGTCTAGCAACAAGGCTACACCCTTAAGGCCTTAGCAACAGCTAAATGATGGTGTGTATGGCAAAAATGTAACAGCATGGCTTGATCTTTTTAAAAAATATAACATAAAGTATACAGTTGTGCTACAACACCATTGTCACTCTTTTTATCTACAGATATATCAATTGAACCCTATTAAGTTGTTCTTCTGACTGGTCCACAAGTTCCATAGACGATGAATCCATTCATACTCTTCCTGAATGACCTTACTGGAAGTGTTCCAACTGGTATGTATAAGATACAATGTCTTGAAATTTCAAAGTACCTAAATTTTCAGAAATTGATATTGGGTTTTATATGTTTTGTTATATAATTTACAATTTCTCTAATATCTGCAATATTTGGGCATGATTGACATTTTTAACATCATAAATTAGGGAGCGATCAGTTTTACGGCCGGGGTTGGGCAGGTGACTTTTTGTTCGTGTTGTACTTAAAAATAGTGACCCCCTTACAAAAGACACTCGCATAGTTAATTTTACATGTTACATTTTCAGTAATTTTAAGTGTAAATGGTAAATTTTTAACCAAAATCTATTATTTCACATATATAAAGCTATGAGAAGTATGATTGTCTGTTCACGGACATACTAAATATTCATGGTCTAGTAACCAAAGTTCTAGGATATCTCTCTGAGTTAGTGAATTATTACCATGGATTAATTCGGCTAATTATCAACAACAATGTTTGAAATGGAGTCAACGGGATATAATTGTCAACCCAGGAGTTTCACTGAGCTTCAAAGTAGAGAAAAGTAGGGTGAGAAAAGCATGCATAGCATGCACCCCACCTGGTATGCTGGGGCGGGAATGAAGGAAGGGAGTTTGTTCGTGTTGTACTTAAAAATAGTGACCCCCTTACAAAAGACACTCGCATGGTTAATTTTACACTATACATTTTCAGTAATTTTAAGTGTAAATGCTGGTATGCTGTCGCGGGGATGGGGGAAGGGAGTGCATCCCTCCCATATGGTAAGAGCTTTTGAAAATGAACCCCTTTCGGGGGCCATTTCGAGCACCATTCAGAAATTAAACACCACTTCATTATATCATAAAAATATCACTAATTGTAGTCTTTTAATTAAAGTTTAAATTATTTCAAATCATGTTGTCACAGATGATAGAAAAAAGACCAGTTAAAAAGTGAGAGGATTTGGGGAGGGGGGGGGGGAGACGCACAGTGGAGGCCAGTTATCGTACTATATTATAGAGATACAAATTCATTGCATTATTTAAAAGTGTGTCTCACCCTACATGTTTTTGTGACCCTACAATTCAACATGTTCATGTCAATGGAGGCAAAGATTTTAGAGTCAATCCATCTAGTAAATTTTATTAAGGTATTTCGCTACATGTACACATGAAAGTTTTAGTACCATTAGATGACACAATGCAAATAATGGAGTGTAATATTGAGAAGTCATTTCTGACAAAACTGTAGATTACAGGTGGATGTAGTACAGTGCTGCGACTTCATGTGATATTATTGGATGTATTGACAGACAAAGTGCTTATGTTACAATGAAAAGTATACATCTTAGCATTTTGTTAATTGTACAATTATCATAGGTTAAAAGGTTTTTACTTGAAAGCAAAAGCTTAGTTTGAAATCCAGAGGCATGATAGTTTTCACTTAACTACATATATATACTATGTACTAGTCTACTTCCTATACGTACGCATTACGATTACGACGATCATCTCCACTTACGTATACGCGTAATCAAAGTCATTACTCTAGCACAAATTTCTGTGCTCACCATTGACAGCGTTCATATAAACATGCTAACGTTATCGTGTCCCCACGTGATTTATGTTCAGGCTGGAAGTGGAATTCCGTAGTGAATATTATTGCAATTAGTACGTGCAATATAAATGAGAAAACTGTTGCTTAAATGTGCAATGTTGTCACTCCATGTCATATGCATAGGATGTATCAAGAGACAAAGCGTTTATATGTAATATCTTAATGTATATTTATAACTATTTGTTGTTCATGGTTTATTATATGAACATACATTTGTTGGTTACTAGATGCGTGGTGATAAGCACAACGGCGTGACTCGTTTAGTTGTTGAAAATAAAGTGATTCCCCATTATTCATTTCGTGACTCCCTCCTTGAGATCCAAATTGAGGTGACCCCCCTCCGATATGCAGCCCCCCCCCCCCCCCGCCGTAAAAAAAACAGATCACTCCCTTACATGGTGGATCTATTCTTTTGATCTAAGCTACTTTGAGAATGGCTATCAAATATGTTCATTGATCTCAATGAATCAGTTCTAAGGCGGAAATATTTGTAATATTCAAGGACACACTAATTTCTAACCCATGCCTTACATTTTAAAGGACATGAATATATATTTAACCTTTCACATGTTACCCAAAATCTGAAATCCTAAAATTTCAAAATTTGCCTTTTGTTTATTTCAGACAAATTAACGGAGATGGTTGACTTGACAAAAGGACTGATTGGCCCAAGCATTACCGTATGTGACAGGGAAAATATTCTTGAGAGCAAGCAAACTCGTATGTTGTTTGACAGATTATGTTCAACTGGGCATCTTTCTCCATATAAGTCAGATGACCTCCTTATACTACTGAGGGGTACACGCCAAGAAAAGCTTGCTACGCTTGTTGAAATGAGGTTTGACATAGGATTTTCAAAGGAGTATTCATACAGCAAGTTAACAGCTGAAGTTGAGGAGAGTTTTCAAAACAATAACGTGAAAAGCCACAACCCTCCAGAATCTTCGACTAAGCAAGTGTGTCAAGGAACACCTTCGACATATAGTGAAGAGGAACGCCAAAGCCAATATCCACAATCTATATGGGAGTCGAAAGGTAATCACATAATGCAGCGATGTCAGAACACGATGAAACTTGACAGAATTATTCACTTTAGTGTTGCTACATTCTTTAGCTACAACCATGAATAGTTAAACCATAGATTCATAACATAATTGAAGTTTATAATTAGTGCATCACCACTAACTGGTGTGGTTCTTTCACAACATTGTTAATTCAATGGTTTTAAACATCGTATGGAACTTAACTTTGTTATCAGTATATAAATTAAATAAATTAATTGCCTTCCAATATTGAATTATTGTAGCTACAGAATTGTAGTAATAGTAATATTTTATTTCACTAAACATGTATTCTTCAATCAGAAAGAAAGAAAGAAATTATGCAGTAATTTTATTTAACATGTTTAGTAACCAAATCAAATAACGATTTATGGTTTATACACACAATCAATCGCCAACTCATTGAAGTAAAAGACTAAAACTTGCGTTACTGTTGGCCGATCTGATCCAAAAATATTGACCCAGTTATTCTGCATAAAATGTTTACAAGCACTTAATTTCAGTGAGAATTCACTGATGCTTTTGCGTAATAGTTCTTACTAGTATTATTTTAATTTATGACAATTTATTTTATTAATGATATTGGTATTTGTGTTTCTATTCCTCCTAGATTACAGTAATGGCAAAGGAAAAATAATTAATCCATGGTCATTCACCGTTCTGCTACTCATGGCTCTAATCATCTTTGGTTATATCATTAATGGTGTATATAGTCGGTCCTGGGAAGAGAACAACGTCAAATCAGGGTAGATATATAACTAAATATTGTACAGATATCTATGATGAAAATTGTTATAATATTTAATATTGTCTGGCCAATTATTATTTTTTCATGTTTTTTTTAGAAAAGAGGATAACACAACGAAAAATAAACAATTTCATTTGCACAAAAAAATATCAAACCAAACGATAATAAAAAAAACATAATCTTTCAAATAGGGAGAAAGTAAAAGCAAAGTAAAATGTAAATAATAACTAATAAATTGAAATGTAAAATTAAATCAAATGAAATGACATCATCCGGAAATGAAAATCATAACGAAATGAAATGCACTATCGAAATGCAAGGTCAAATCAAATCAAATCAAATCAAATCAAATCAAAACAAAACAAAACAAAACAAAACAAAACAAAACAAAACAAAACAAAACAAAACAAAACAAAACAAAACAAAACAAAACAAAACAAAACAAAAAATGGAATGATGGCCCAAAATAAACTACAGCTAAATGAGGGCCTCCTTATCAGGTCTTAGCTCAACAGGCTTCAGCACCGCATCAATCACATCAACATTGGATCGTGTTCTGCAGTTAGTGGATTCAGCACGTAACATTGGTGTAACAAACGAAACATTGAACCTAACTGATGTGATGACCGAATTACATAAAGTACAGGAATCACTATCAACTCAACTATCAAATCTTACTACTACTATGGAGCATAAAGTTGGTCGCTTAGCCGACGATATGACGGAAGTTAAAACCCGTCTCGAGTCAGATAGTAGGAAGATGGCAGAGATAGCTACAGAAAATAAAATTCTACGTGAACGAATCGAAAGATTGGAAAGAGAGCAAGACAGACAAGAAGCACAGTCAAGCAGGGAAAATCTCATCATTCATGGTCTACACCAAGAGGACAATGAAACATGGGAGAAAACCGAGCAGAAGGTTAGGCAACTCATTACTGATAAACTTGATATGAATGGAGATGAAATACAGTTTGAACGGGTTCATCGTAACAAATTCTCCCGCCAACACCCACAAGTCGCAATCGCGAAATTTAGCTTCTTTAAACAAAGGGATGCTGTATATCGAAAAGCGAAAGAAATGAAAAATCAACTTCTACCGTGCAGAATTTCGGAAGATTTCTCTCCTCGAGTTCGAGAAGCAAGAAGAAAACTTGGACAGATGATGATAGAAGCAAGAGAAAATCATGATAAGGTGTATTTATCGTATGACAAACTTATTATTGACAACAAAACTTTTGTGTATGACCCGGCAAACCAACAAGTTGTCGAAAAGATAAACAGATACCACTGACGTGGAGGCCAAGGCCTGTATGATAACGTCCAACCAGATACGCTGACTGAACATTCTAGTAACTCGAACAATAAACTCAACTTTCTTTACTGGAACGTGCAAGGGTTGAAAAACAAATTGTCTGATTTGAATTTTGTTTCATATCTTAAGTCTTTTGATTGTTTATGCTTTGTTGAAACATGGATGAACATGGGTGATCAACTTACAGTT
The DNA here is from genome assembly GCF_964340395.1 of Glandiceps talaboti. Lineage (NCBI taxonomy): Eukaryota > Metazoa > Hemichordata > Enteropneusta > Spengelidae > Glandiceps > Glandiceps talaboti. The sequence continues at coordinate 11,701,320 of NC_135571.1, forward strand.
GATGGTTTTACAAGTGTGAATTGTACTCGTAAAAAGTCTAGCAAGTTCGGCCATAACTCAGGTGGGATATCAATTTATATGAAAGCAAACCTGGGCTATGACCTTATCAAATTAGATAGTATCTCTGAAAATATTCTTTGGGTACACTTGAAAGCCAACGACAAACACCTGGAAAACTTTCTAATTGCTATTGTTTATAAATCACCAAGTGGTTCATCAATTCATTCAAACGAACTAGTCTTTGACACTCTAGAAACTGAATTAGCATTTTACATGGATAAATTTCCAACATACACCTGTTTTATTTGTGGCGATTTTAACGCCCGGACAGGAACTGACCCCGATTTCATAGAAATTGATGATTGTAACCACCTACCTATTGATGAAAATTATGTAAGTGATGAGATGTTACCTCTGAGACATAACATCGATAAAAATGTAAATTCTTATGGCCGAGAATTGCTAGATTTTTGCATTTCCACTGGTTTCAGAATTGTAAATGGTAGACTAGATGAACTCAACAATTACTACACTTGTATTACTTCAAACGGCTGCAGTGTTGTAGATTACTTACTTATTCCACAAAAGTGTTTTTTTGATGTGAAAATGTTTAAGATTCAAAGTCGGACAGAATCTGATCATATGCCTATTGAGTTCATTATATCTACAGGTAATACAAACATACGTGTCAAAAATGTAAATACGCTACACCCAAATGAACTTGAACACATAAACCAGTTAGACCTTGAGACATCACTGGGTAAAGCAGTGTGGAATCAGCAAAAAGCCAACGTTTACTTGGAAGTATGGAATTCGCCTGCTACTAAACTACTCATTGATCGATTCAATGACTGTCTAGCTAACGACGAAACTGATGCTGTGAACTGCCTTGACGAAATTTGTAAACATGTGACAAAAGACTTTCGACACCGTGGAGCTATAACAGTAAAGAGGACATCTTGGTTTGACAATGACTGTATGAATACAAAACGATGTCTGCGACAGCATCTAAATTGTTTTAGAAATAATAGAAATACACAAAACTTAAGACATTACCTTGACGCTAAGAAACAGTACACACAATTTATTAAGTATAAGAAGAAAATTCATAATCAACAAAAAGTAGACAGATTTGTTGTATGTGCAAAAGAAAATAATTTGCGAAATTTTTGGAGCTATTTTAAAGAATTCGCACCTGGTTTACCAAAGACCATTCGAAAAGAGTCATGGTTTGAATACTTTGCAAACTTATTTGACCCCAAAATCCAAAGTGACGAAAGTTTTTCTGATTTTCATGCTCAAATCAAAACAAATTTGACAGAAATTAATGCAGATGTAAATATTGACAGTGATGTCAATTGTAGAATGTTAGACGAGCCTATTACAGTGGAGGAGGTCAACAATTGTATTCAAAAATTAAAGAACAACAAAGCTCCAGGTGTTGATGGTATGGGTGGTGAATTCTTTAAAAACTCGCCTCAAGTTTTCGCAAATATGTTGTGTAACCTGTTCAATTTGTTGTTATCAAAATGTACCTTCCCACAAGAGTGGGTGAAAGGTATGATAACTCCAATCTTCAAAAGTGGTAGTCGTGAGAATCCCGGAAATTATACGGGTATAAATTTACTTCCCGTTATTGGTAAGATATTTTGTTCCATTTTATGTAAGAGACTGGATTTATGGTTAAATGAAAACGGTCCTATCATCGAATTACAATCAGCCTTTAAGAAACAGCGGAGTACAGTAGATAATATATTTATTCTTAATACTATTATTACAGATTATTTAGCTAAACCCAAAGAAAGAATGTTTTGTGCGTATGTCGATTTTGAAAAAGCCTTTGATAGGGTACAACACTATCTACTCTTCTATAAGTTATTCAAATCTGGTATGAAGGGAAATTACTTTCGTACTTTAATGTCAATGTATAGCAATGTTCAAGCTTGTGTTCGAACACCTCATGGTTTGACTAACTTCTTTCATTGTAATTGTGGCTTACAACAGGGGTCTGTTATATCCCCACTTTTATTTTGCTTTCTTGTAAATGACATCGAAAGAGAATTACAAACCGAAAATTCTGCCGGAGTCTATATTGCTGGCCTAAATTTGCGGCTATTACTATTTGCAGACGATCTGGTCTTAATGAGTGATACCGTCGTTGGGCTGCAAAGATTATTAAATAAATTGTCCACGTATTGTAAACGTTGGCTCCTAAATGTAAATTATGCCAAAACTAAAATTATTGTATCTAAAAGAGGTGGGATAATTAAGAAAACTGAGAAATGGTTCTTAGATGGGCACAAACTTGACGTTGTCCCTTTTTATAAATACCTCGGAATCATTATGTCGAGTAGCGGCAAATGGTATTTAGCTCAGAAAACCCTTGCAGCTCAAGCCAGCAAAGCTATGTTTACTGTTAAAAACCAACTCGCTAAACTTGGAGACATACCAGTCAAAGCCGCGCTTAAAGTTTTTGATGGAAAAATATCACCGATACTCAACTATGCAGCAGAGATTTGGGGTTTTCATAAAGCAACTGACATTGAACGTGTCCATAGTAAATTTCTACGTTACATATTGGGTTTAAATCGACATATGCCAAACTGTGCTTCCCTTGCTGAAACCGGTCGTTTACAATTAATTGTTACCAGACAAATCAAAATAATCAAATATTGGTTTAAGTTGTTCAATTTGAAACCAGACCGCATCCTGTCTCTATGCTATAAGTATCAGTACGGAACGGCTGAAAATGATGTAAATTGTTGGGCCCTTGACGTCAAACACTTGTTATGTAGTTTTGGTTTTAGTGAAGTATGGCAGACACAGGGTGTTGGAAATGAAACTAGTTTTATCAATATATTCAAGGACAGGTGCAAGGATATCAATAGTCAACTAATACACAGTGAAATGTTAGAAACCTCTAAACTAGACATGTATTGTAATTTCAAATCTCTATTGACCTATGAGATTTACCTAGACGTAGTAGATAAAAAAGTGTTCCGCTATGCACTCTGTCGCCTTCGTACGTCATCTCATCAGCTACAAATTGAAAACTGTAGATGGGAAAGAACAAAACCCCCTAGAAGTGACCGGGTGTGTCCTTTCTGTCAAAATAGAACAATTGAAGATGAATATCACTTTTGTCTGGTCTGTCCTACATATGATGACGTAAGAAAGAAGTACATTCCAGATTATTTCTTCGACCCACCTGTTCTATATAAGTTCTTTATATTATTATCAACAAAACACGAACATTTAATTAGACAATTCTCACGTTATGTTCACTTTGCTTTTCAGAAAAGAGCTGAAATGATTGAAATGATTGGAAAAATCTAGATGATGGTAAACCACTGTACAACTTTTGGTTTATAAAGTTTTGTATATAAAGGCCGGTGGCCTAATATGATACGAATAAAATATTCAAGTATACATTGGTGTAACATTTGATGACCGTTATAATCTCAAGAAGCACATCTCTTTTACATGTAGATCAGTTCTTTTTCACCTCCGAACAATAGATCGCATAAGCCAGTATCTCACAAAGGAAGTTTGTTAGAAACTTGTACATGCACTTATATCATCGAAACTAGATTACTGCAATGCCCTTCTGGATGGGCTGCCAGCTAAAGACATTGTCCCTCTTCAACATGTCCTCTTCAACACAGCAGGTAGGATTGTGTCAAGTACAAAGAAAATAGATCTCATCATACCGGTTCTTTCTGATCTTCACTGGCTACCTGTCCATTACTGGATTCAAAACAAAGTACTACTGATCACCTACAAGACACTCAATAACACTACTCCTGCTTACATTGCTGACGTGATTAACAGTAAACCCGCAACTCGTTCACTTCTCTCAAATAACAAAGTCTACTTCATGTACCCATTGTAGCATCAAGTCATACAGTGAGCGAGCGTTCTCGCAAGCAGTGCCAGTCATATGGAACAGTATACCGCTTGAACTTCGTTCTTCGTCGATCGCGCGAGTGTCTATAAATTCAAGAAGGACATCAAGACACATTAGAGCTTTCTCTAACTGTTTACAATGATCTACTAATGTTCCTGTTCAGCGCCATAGAACATTACATTGTATTGGATTTTGGCGCCATACAAATTCTTTTGATTGATTGATTGATTGATTGAGGGCCGTTGTACCGTTCTGATCCGAGCCAGGGGTTATAATTGTAAAGTGCTTTGAGCACGGCGTGGGAAAGCACTATATAAGAACCCACCATTATTATTATTTCATGCTGAAAGACAGGTATACAAGTGTTTTCCTTCTCAATATCTACCAAAAGCATATTGTTGAAAAATCAATATAACGTTGTACACAGGTCACGTTAATGAATTACATTAACATGTTACTTACTACAAACTATATTACTTATATTAACGTTGAAATGGAGGGAGTTTATGATCACTAGAGTAACTGCCCCCCCCCCCCTCTCGAACTTTAATATCATGAGTTCATTACGGATATCTAGTAAAGTCGACTGTCTCCAGGACAATCGTCTCAGGCAACGTCTTTTGTTCAACTTACTTCTGATTGTTTGTATTGTAGACATTGTATAATGAAGACACTGGGGTATTTGTAAAGATACTACACGAGCGTATCTAAATACTGTATAACGTGTCCAACATTTAGTGCTTTCGTTGTTGTACACTATGTATGATGAAATCGGCATTTGTCAGACTGGTAAATCAGTTTACTGTTTTCTATATTTAACTCTAACGACATGTTGCGTAAAGATAGTCGCTATGATTGACAGTTTTAACTTTGCTTTGAAAATGATGCAAATTACATGGACTGCACAATATAATAGCATATGAATCGCATATATGAAATACAGTTAACTGTCGTTAATTTGAGCATCAAGCATGTATCTCATGAATGCCTTTTTTAAAGAGCAAAATCACGTTTTCAGTTCAAACGATATTTTACATGGAAATAGAATCCATGGCGACATGTACAGAAATAATAGCCTTGACTAATATTACCTGACTTGTTGTGCACGGTGCTTAACAAGACCACGTGGTACGTGTATTACACAGCCACTCCATTTGAGTGTCTACCCTCATAATATCTGATGGGAGCTATCTTTTCAATTCTTGACCTTTGAGCTTAACCCTAAATGCCAATTATCAAAATCAAGCCAATTCCTACCTATTACCGACACAATGTAATATTTATATATTTTTATATTAGATAATGCAGAGCCAAATAAACACATACATGCATTACATTTGGTGCTAATATAAATATTCCTCAATAGCAGTCGTATTTTTAGTGGACAATGATGATTTACCAGAAAACCTGTTAGTACATGGAGACTGCATTAACAGGTCTATTTGTAGGGGGAATATGTCTTCTATGAAGATTTGTTGTATCTATTTCGCTATTAGGCGATGTAAGCGTATGAATCTTCCCGCTGTATCATTCTAATTACTGTTATATTTCCCAATGACCTAAGTGATACTTCCCAAAAAACGAATTATCTTGATATCTTATATAATTAATTTAATTTCTTTCTTTCTTATATTAGCATCCTTATATTAAGTGGGAAATGGGGAACATTATATGGAGCCATCAACAAGCTTGCATCTGAAGCCAAAGAGGCAGGCCTAGATGTGTATGTAGTAGTGCTACAACCAACAACAGAAGAAATAGATAATGCACTGGGCAATGACTTTCACCTAATTCCGGAAAAGGGAAGTGTGTCAGTGATGGATACATCCTTGTCAAATAAATATCACGGTCTCAATTTTTCTACCTTGGAAAATATCCTAAATTTAAAAATAATCATCGGTCATTATGATTGTACCTCCAAGGCAGCTACTGCAATTTGTTCTGATGGGTTTAAAGATAAGCGAGTTTTCTTATTCGTTCACTTTACTCCCGAAGATAAAGATACTACAGCCTATTATATTATTAGTAGTATTGTAATATCATTACTATTACAATTTTTATTATTGTTGTATTACCAAAAACAACAAGGAATGGAAAAAGTACAAAGAAATACCGGTAGCGATTTATGGCATTGTCAGAAAAAAGGAGTAATCATTAATTACGACAACACTATCTTACAATTGTCCTCACCATTACTCTTGACATGAACCCCTGTACAAATGATGGTTACAAAACTCATACATTTAATGATCAACATTATATATAAGATATCAACTTAATGATCAATATTTTCTGTAATTAAGCAATATCGGAAGAATGCAAGCTTACATTTAATATATTATGATGATATACTTCGGATAACAAAGTACATAGCTTGATTTAAAGAAAATGAATATTTGCATAATTAATGAAATCTTAATTAATCAAGTTAATGATATACCATAAATGGTACCTAGAATTTCTCAATCTGAATACTATTTGAAGGTATTTAGTTCACATCTGGCCAATATCAACATTCTTTCTATGCATTCTATGCACATGAAATTCATCGACTATATGGAATATGACTGTATGGCCTGAAAAATCGTAATCAAAACATGACCATCTGTACTACTAAATGTTTACAGAGAATTCCATGATTTTCGTTTTTAAGGTCGTTCTACAAAACTAACTATATAATGTATTAGATAAAGATCATGCTAGGCCATAAATTACGTTCAACTGGGCATCTTACTTGAAGCACTGGTGGAGGGTCTATGCTTAAAGTAAGTCAGATGTCCCCATTTACCCCCATGGGAACAAGACAAAAAAGGCCTGCTACGCCTATTAAAATAAGGTTTGACACAATTATTTGTACAGCGAGTTAAATAATGAAGGGGATAAATTTCAAAATAAGGACACAGAACTAAAACCTCAGGCGTCATCAAGTACAAATGACTCTACACTTTGTAATCAGCCATGGACTGCCTCACCAGCCGTTGCACCAAAGCAGGATCATTCAGAACAAGGAGAAGTTCAAAGAACGCAGTATTACCAATAGAAGAAACATCTGCAAAAGCACAGAAACCGTCGTCAGTTTTGTGACGACGTTGATGTACGAGGTAATCCGTGTGATTAAGTAGATTAGTTACATGGGAATTTGAGACGCATTTTACAAAGTATTTGAAAGTTGTTACAAAATATTAGAAGTTAATTGATGTTTAGAGAATTAAGTAGTTATAATCCCTTGGATATAGGAAGTGTACTTAACCGTGAATGACACCTTGGGGTGACGTCAATGGGATAGGTCTTGACAAACATCCCAAATGTTAGAGATATTAGATATTAATTTGTTTATTATAGAGATGAATTCACATCTGTAAAATGTATTACCGACTATCTAGCAATTTTGTACCTTTGACTAGAACCCATTTTAGCAGCTTTGCGCAATGTACAGGTCACTCTTGGACAAGAATTGTACGAGTAAGTAGTACACACAGCAGTGTCATATCAAATAGATGGATTTCGGCAGAAACTCACATTAATCGATGAATACCGTGTATATTTATGCAACATATAAAAACACATCGATATAAATTACATACATACAACTCTGTATTATTTTCCTCAATGTCTCATATCTGTGTTTTCATTATTTTGATAGCAACACACTTGAATGTCGATATATACATATACTAACACTCAAAACGACAGTATATATGTGTTAAATTAAATTTGCAAATGACCTGTAAAACCTCTCATTTTCTCACAAACAGTGTGACTTATATTATTATATTAATTAGAATATGATGGTAGTTCACTTTACCTTAAGTTTTAAAATTATATACTTTTTCCAATAGTGAAGTGCGCAAGTAGTCAATACATCATTAGCACTTCATTTGATGGCAATAATGAAATGAATTTTAGAGAGTTTTGTTTTGTTCTTTTGTTTTTTTCGAATCACAATTAACGTATTACGCAATACAACATAGACGTACATTCAGGTATGCGTTCGGATTTACCACTGTTTATAAATCATTGGTTTGAATACAATATACAGCAATATCTTTAGATGGGGTATGTTTTCATTAATATCTTACATGGGGTTTTCATTGGTTGTTATGGTTATCAAATAAAACTATCTGTGCTTGACTTCTTTACATCAAATTGGTCGTTGTGCTATATACGTGAAATGAAATCCATGGCTGTGTTTCGTAGCCAAACATATGTTACAAAAACTTATTGTCTCCGAAAACAGCGATAATAATATGGAAGATCGATTGGTTGACTACAAGGAAAATAGATACATGTGCAGTATGTATTGTTGTAGTCGCTAATTACATGATGGCGCTGTCTTATATAGCACTGTTCACTCTGAGTGAGGATATAGGCAGGGATATGTCATCATGTTTTAGAAACAAGTGATAGAGGGAATCATCCTACTTTCAGTTTTACAGGGGGATCAGTGACATTTCGTCGGCCCTGTGGACAAATTGACGGACCCCCCCCCCCCACACACACACACACACACACCAGACAAACTAACCGTTCACAAATGTTAACTCATGCATGTGTACACGTCTCTGGTCTACATTCCAAACTCATACACTGTACCTAATGTTAACATTCTAAGGGCCAAACTTGACGGTGAATTAACACAAGATTTTCCGGTGAATGTTGAATTACATTAATATTTGGTGAACGTGAATTGATATCTGGATATCATTTACTGGTGAATAATAATAATTATAATATTAACAAACTTTAGTTAGGCTTGATAGCCTCATAGGTAAAAGCTTTTTTTCGTGAGGGTCGAGAAAAATAGTGAAGTATGGCTTTACTTCCTGGTGAATGGTGATCTAAGAAGGGTATAACGCCCCTCCCCCTCTACTTAGGCAGTAAGGTACACAATCATCATTTTTGTTTTCCCCTGATAGTCATAATGATGAGTTGTTTGTTTGGATTAATCATTAGACTAGTACTACTATTGTATAGACTAACACGTACTGGCTGTCACGAGTGTAGCATTGTTTATACGCGTACGCCTACAACTACTTCAGGTAGCACTTCACCTGGCATGTTTACCAGCTGCATTACATCTCCGTCATGTGATCGCAAAGCCTTATTACGTGAGAGTCGAGAAAATTGGTGAATTACAGCTTTTACATCCTGGTTAATGGTGATCTAAGAGGGGTATAACCCCCTCCCCCCGCCCCCATTTAGAAAGTTTTCCTTTGTTTTTCCCCTGATGTCAGAATTGGTCATAATGGTGAGTTGTTCTATTGTACAGACACTTACCAACTGTCACGAGTGTAGCATTATGTATACGCCTACAAATCCCCTGACATGTTTACTAGCTGCATTACCTCTGTCATATGATCGCGATCACCTGATGTTTGTCTTTTTAGTGACTCATTCCGACATAGTAAATCTTCCCCGCTTCTGAGAATTTCAACACAATGCATGCAAACCATAAATCATATTCACCTGAATACTGGTGAGATCTATAAATGGCACTAGCATATGTCAATAGCATATACATCTTATTCTGCCACCAGAATTGGCCAACCATCCAAGAGCGATACAATCACAAGTTCAATAAACTTGTCAAAAAATGTGTTATTAACAAAGTACCACCATACCTTTCTGAACTTGTAACAACCAATCATACCGTTCATCAATACAACACAGGGACCAAATTCCACATTCCGATAGCCCACTCCCGATCCTTCAGATACATGGCATCCATTTTTTCAAATAGTTCATCAATCTAATAACATCTGCATTCTCCCACACCTTTCAGTGTTCAATATTGTTGCATAATTTTTGTATGTCACATATATTTTTATTTTAGATTGTATTTGTATCTATTCTATTTTGCAATTGCAAGAAAACCCATATAATGGATGCATTGCCGTTTATAAATAAATAAAATAAAATAAATGAATAAATAAATAAATAAATAAAAATTTCAGGAAAAAGTAAGTCACAAAATCATTACTAAACTATTTTTCGTAAATAATTCGTTTCTTGGTTAGAGACAATATTGTTCTGCAATGCAATAACGCCATTATTATACTAGTAATAATTGCATTCCTGTGTTTCTGAAGGAAATACTTTTTCAACACATGCGCAGTGATAACGAACTACTTTAGAAGTAATTCTTATTATATCCATACAGGTATTTCTTGCACATTTTAGCAGTCAAAACGATGCTGATAAGGACTCGTGGCATGTGTAAACACTACAATTTATCATGTAGTTTTCTGCCAGCAGGGGGAAGCAAAACCAATCGCCATACACTTCTATTCAGCTCCATTCGGTTAGTCCGAGTCCATATAGTTTGCTAATTGCTTAGTAATGGCTAGGTTATGTCTTTATTATTCTGCATCGACAGTGGAGAACTTAGTCTATCTGCCAGACCTCGGATGTTCCTCCGATAGAATACGACACACGCCGAACATCGCTTATAGTATCGAAAAGAAAGCCCGAATGTCAAGCAGGAAGACTATGGAGAACTGTGTAATACTACATGGGTTCGAATGTAGGATGGATATAGGAGTTAATGATGATAATGATGATGAACGTAGGTGAGGGGCAGAATGCCCAGGGCTGTCATACATTATATGCGAACTTTTTAGATAAAAAAATGTTTTAAAAATTATAGATCGAAAATATAGATGTAAAATGAAAACAAAAATAAAACAAAAAGGAAAATAAAAGCAAAAGTAAAAGAAAATAAAAAAGAAAAGAAAAGAAAAATGAAAACAAAATTAGAATAGAAATAGAATTAAAAGTAAAATGAAAACAAAATTAAAATAGAAATAAAATTAAAAGTTACTGCATATTCGTAGAAAATATCGTACGAATCCTGGTGCTACAAATGTATCAATCTCTATACTACGAAGAAATACTCTCTTCCCCTTACAGGTAGGAATATATATTAGTCAAAAGGTTGTTATATTTAGTCTGTAGACATGGAAAACAACAATCTATTACACGCCCCTGTGAAAAACAGATGCTGCTCCGACGTAACAAACGGGGGGTGGGGGGGGGGGGTAGACGCCATATAAGGAAAGTTTGATGTTCGTTCGAACCTTACGATCTTGCTGTGTTGAACTCAGGAGTCAGTCGGAAATAAAAAAAGTGTAGTTTTTTCTGATGTCGGAGCTGCAAATTAGGGTCGGTCGGGATGGTGGAGATGAGAAACAGAAAAATAAACAAGGCCGTCCTAAGGGCATATGGGTGTGTGGGTGCATCACGATATTGTTTGGTATTTTCAAAAAAAATCCCATTTTCGTTGACCTATTAAAGGTGAGTGGTTTCCTAAATTATCCTTCAGACATCGGTAAAGAGTTGGGTTTGCACAAACAAAATCAGACAGGTAAGTGTAATATGTGTATTGAAAAATTCACAGCCTGGAGGGTTATTCTCGGGTACATGTTTGACAAGTTATATTATCATACCATGATAACGTTTGACCTCAGTTGTACCTCGTTAACAGTATATACGATAGGTATTACAGTCTGTTTCACTGTTCCGGACCAACAATTCATCGTATTTGCGCGTGAAATTTATCACCTATGTAATGTGTATCGCAAAAATCGTAATCAAAACTTGTCAATCAAAACGATGAGCCCTAACGATATCCCGTAATCAAAACATTATCATCTGTGCTACTAAAATTGTTACAGAAAATTCTTAGGGTAACATATTCGAGGTAGTTCTACAAAACTAACTATGTAATGTATTAGATAAAGACCGTTTTGCATGTATTTGATCGGTTGACTGACTGACTGACTAACTGACTGACTGACTGACTGACTGACTACTCGACTCACTACTGCAAAAATAACACCCAGAATTGAAGTAGTCAATACATCATTAGCACGTCATTTGATGGCAATAATGAAATGAATTTTAGAGAGTTTTGTTTTGTGCTTTGTTTTTTTCGAATCACAATTAACGTATTACGCAATACAACACAGACGTACATTCAGGTATGCGTTCAGAATTACCACTGTTTACAAATCATTGGTTTGAATACAATATACAGCAATATCTTTAGATGGGGTATGTTTTCATTAATATCTTATAGGGGGTTTTCATTGGTTGTTATGGTTACGAAATTAAACTATCTGGGCTTGACTTCTTTACATCAAAATGGGCGTGAAATGAAATCCATGGTTGTGTTACGTAACCAAACCTATGTTACAAAAACTGATTGTCTTCGAAAACAGCGATGGAAGATCGATTGGTTGACTACAAGGAAAATAGATACATGTGCAGTATGCATTGTCGAGTAGTGCCGGGTAGTCGCTAATTACATTATGGTGCTGTCTTACATAGCACTGTTCACTCTGAGTGAGGATATAGGCAGGGATATGTCATCATGTTTTAGAAACAAGTGATAGAGGGAATCATCCTACTTTCAGTTTTACAGGGGGATCAGTGACTTTTCGTCGGCCCTATGAAAAAATTGACGAACCCCCCCCCCCCCCCACACACACACACACACACACTAGACAAACTAACCGTTCACAAATGTTAACTCATGCACGTGTACACGTCTCTGGTCTACATTCCAAACCAATACACTGCGTAATGTTAACATTCCAAGGGCCAAACTTGACGGTGAATTAACACAAGATTTCCGGTGACTGTTGAATTACATTAATATTTGGTGAACGTGAATTGATATCTGGATATACTGGTGAATAATAATAATAATTATTATTATGGTATTAACAAACTTTATTTAGGCTTGATAGCCTAACAGGTAAAAGCTGTAGTGAATTATAGCTTTAAATCCTGGTGAATGGTGATCTAAGAAGGGTATAACGCCCCCCCTCTACTTATTAGGCAGTGAGGTACACATTCATCATTTTTGTTTTCCCCTGATAGTCATAATGATGAGTAGTTTGTTTGGATTAATCATTAGACTAGTACTACTATTGTATAGACTAACACTCACTGGCTGTCACGAGTGTTGCATTGTTTATGCGCCTACAACCATTTCAGGTAGCACTTCACCTGGCATGTTTACCAGCTGCATTACATCTCCGTCATGTGATAATATTAATGCCTTATTATGTGACAGTCGAGAAAAATGGTGAATTGCAGCTTTTACATCCTGGTGAACTGTGATCTAAGAGGGGTTTAACCCTTTGGGTTTTCCCCTGATATCAGAATTGGTCATAACATGGTGCGTTGTTCTATTGTACAGACACTTACCAACTGTCACGAGTGTAGCATTGTTTATACGTATATATACGCCTACAGATCACCTGACATGTTTACTAGCTGATAACCTCTGTCCTATGATCGCGATCACCTGATGTTTGTCTTTTAGTGACTCATTCCGACATAGTAAATATATACAAACCATAAACCATGCCCACCTGAATACTGATGAGATATATAAATGACACTAGCATATGTCAATACCATGTACATCTTATTCTACCGCCAAATTGCACTTGATTGGCCAATTGGCATCCAAGAGCGATACAATCAAAAGTTCAATAAACTTGTCAAAAAATATGTTATTAACAAAGTACCACCATACCTTTCTGAACTTGGAACAACCAATGATACCATTCATCAATACAACACAGGAACCAAATTTCACATTCTGAAAGCCCACTCCCACCCCTTCAGATACGGGGCATCCATTGTTTCAAATATTTCATTAATATAATGACTTCTGCATTCTCCCACTCCTCCCAGTGTTCAATATTGTTGCATAATTTTTGTATGTCACATATATTTTTATTTTAGGTTGTATTTGTATCTATTATATTTTTGCAATTGCAGGAAAACCCATATAATGGATGCATTGTCGTTTATAAATAAATTAAATATAAGATAAAATATATAAACAAATAAATAAATAACAAATAAATAAATAAATAAATAAATACATACATTCTGCAAAAACTATTAGTCACAAAATCATTACTAAACTATTTTTCGTAAATAATTCCTTTCTTGGTTAGAGACAATATTGTTCTGCAATGCAAAAACGCCATTATTATACTAGTAATAATTGCATTCCTGTGTTTCTGAAGGAACTACTTTTTCAACACAAGCGCAGTGATAACGAACTACTTTAGAGGTATTTCTTATTATATCCATACAGGTATTTCTTCCACTACAATTTACAATGTAGGGTTTTTTTGTCAGAGCGAAGCAAACAAATCGGCATACACTTCTAATCGGATATATCGACCAGTGGACAACATTCAAAATACAGCATTCAGTTAGTCCGAGTCCAGATAGTTTGCCAAATGCTAAGCAATGGTTGTGTTATGTCTTTGTTACCCATCATCAACAGTGGAAAACTGTGTTAAACTGCATGGCTCCGAGTTTAGGATGGATAGGAGATAGTGATGACAGTGATGATGAACGTAGATGATGGGCAGAATGTTCTAGTTAAGGCGAGCTTTGAAGATGTCCTTCGGCTGTGTTACATGATTCATAAGGAATATATGTAAGTACAAAGAATTCAAATTGTATTCTTTGACATTATTTTATAAATAGGCCATGGACGACGACACTATCTTACGATTGTCCTAATCATTATTCTTTACACGAACCCATGTACAGTTGATGGTTACAAAACCCATACACATGTGTCATATACAGCTTAAAACTGTAACTTTAAATTAATGACCCACAATTAATATGATGATCACCTACATTACCCATACATCATGTATTAACCCTCGGAGCATGCAGTGAGCGATAAATTTGCAAGACGATTTTCTGTAATTAAGCAATATTGGAAGAATGCAAGCTTACAATTCCATATACTGTGATACATACACTGAGGATAACAGAGTTCGGGTCCCCTATAGCTGGATTTAATTATAATGAATATTTGCATAATTGGTATAATCTACAATTTAATTATGGTATACCATATATGGTTGCTATGTATTTTACAATCCGAATGATAGTTGAACTTCTTATGCAAGGCATTTAGCTTCATCTGGTCAATATCAACTTTCTTTCTATGAATTTATATGTAAGACTATTCGTTATTCAAAGCCAAATCACGCAGCGAAAATATTACGTCAAATGTTATATTCAAATATTCAGAGTACATAGGTAAAAGTAGGGCAATCGAAGTCGTTGTCATTCCTCGCACAGTAAAAGTGGGCAGTGTGGTGAGTTAAGTGGCATTATAGAATTGTATAGCATTCAGTTAGCCAATCCATCAAGGATGTGAAACATAAGAGAGATCTCCTTAGTTTCCCCACCGACCCACCCTTATAGTAAAATAGTACTCAACCTTCAGCAACCCAACAATATAACAATAGGCAATATTCTTGAACAGAGTGATAAAACACTTTTCCACTGAATTTCCCTTGAGCTAATAATAAGTTGTTTGTCTCGTAAAATATATACCATTGTATCAGGGGACAATGGGGGAGGGGGTGGATTCTAAAATATATGCCATTGTACTGACCATTGGGGACAATGGAGGTGAGGAGGTGGGTGCAATTTATGGTCTTATTGTTCTGTATATAATTTTGTTTTCGTTGCCTTTTAAAAGTGAGTGGTTTCCTAATTATCTTGCAGACATCGATAAAGAGTCGGGTGTGCACAGACGAAATCAGACAGGTAAGTGTAATATGTAGTAAAATATTCACAGCCTGGGGGTTATTCTTGGGTATTTGCATTTCTGTTAAACTAGCAATGTTCGAAAGGTTATATATCATACTCATAATAAAGTTTGACCTCAGTTGTACCTCGTTAACAGTATATACGAGAGGTATTACAGTCTGTTCCACTGTTCCGGACTAACGATTCATCGTGTTTGCACGTGACATTCATCAACTATGCAATGTGTATTGCAAGAAAAAATCTCAATCAAAACATTATCATCTGTACTACTAGAATTGTTAAAGAGAATTCTTAGGTTAACGTGTTCGAGGTAGTTCTACAAAGGAATTATGTAATGTATTAGATACAGACCACGTGTTTTGCATGTATTTGATTGGTTGACTGACTGACTGACTGACTGACTGACTGACTTACTAACTATCTAACTAACTAACTAACTAACTGACTGACTGACTGACTGACTGACTGACTGACTGACTGACTGATTAAGTAACAGACGACGAACAGACAGACTGACTGACTGACTGACTGACTGACTGACTGACTGACTGACTGACTGAAAACCTACTGACAATCGACTGACTGACTGACTGACTGACTGACTGACTGACTGACCAATTGACTCACTGCTGGAAAAATAACATCCAGAATTATTGTATTTATTTTGTATCAAAGTCCGTATTCATTTCTTTCCAGGCATACTACTTGTTTACTGACATGAATCTAACGAAAGGTAACAACCGATGACACTGTAGTAACCAATGAATGATTTGAAACGGAAAACAATTTGAAGAAAGATTTCCTAATTTTGAAATATTGTGACATAAAGCTGGCAAAACAATATGTGTGTGTTATCATATTCTTACACTATCGTGGTGTTAGTATTTTCAGTTTTATTAATCAGACAAAGTAATTCCTTAGATTCATGTCACAATAACAGACTAACAAGACAAGTTGGTGATAGTAGGTCATGTGACCTATATATCACAGATTCTCCAAATCGTAAAGGTAAGGAAGTCATAATAATAATAATAATAATAATAAATAATAATAATAATAATAATAATAGTAATAATAATAATAATAATAATAATAATAATAATAATAATATTAATAATAATAATAATAATAAATTAATAATATTAATATTAATAATAATAATGAAATGGCAAGAACAATTAGTTTGACAAGAAAACTATTTTTGTCTTAAAATTAATTTGTGGAAATGTAGTCCATAAGCTAGAGCAAATGCACATCTTTTTAGTTTAAGAGTATTACCTGCCAAAATCTACTGCCTGTAGGCCAAAAAGTATACAGGTACCTTATTTCACTTGGTTTAACTCAACACATGCCTTTGAAGCGCCATTTCTGATGGACAAGTTACACATTTAAGTGCATTTAGACTTTTTGTAATGATGTGTAGGGCTTTGCTAAACTTGCCCTTCTTTTCAAAATGTACACAGCTATAAAGTATTTGAGAACATAATGACGACAAATATAAAACCCCTGCCAAACTTTGTTTCCTAGTCGAAAGTGATACTTGTTTGTTTGTTTGTTTGTTTGGCATTGTGACATAATGACGTCATTGATTTCAATTACGGTCACATGTCTGTGACAAACCGGAAAATTTCTGAATAAAGCTTAGATCGAAATACACGCTATCGTCATGTTTGTAACATATATACACCCAAGTACGTTTCTGCAAATGCATAGTATACATCGATATAAACAAGACAAACCAAAGACCACATTCTAATTGTAGGTCAAGTGAATCATAAACTAAGTTCATGGCTGTTCTGTCACCACTGCACTGCTTACGAGCACCACGTGATAGTGAGACACTTTTAAACACATCGTCTGACATCAACTATTAATATAATAAGAACAAAGGTTCAATGTATAAGATAGCAGTACCCACAATTGCAACTTACGTCTCCAATTTCTTCTGTTATTTGTTATTCACTGTTTGGAAAGCCGAGTCAATCATGTGACATTTAGTAAACGGCTGCAGTAGTGATATCTGAATATGGCTGCGTCACGTTACTTTCATGTGGTACTGCTGTTGTTAAGTGTAGCGTATTCATTTATCGCACACAGAGTAAATACAAATACTCGACTGACTTACAGTGTCATTATATCCAGGTAAAAACTTAACAAAGACCAGGAAAGAGTAGAAATAAGCGTCAAGGCGAGTATATAAGTAGTGTCTAGTCCGAGAAAAGATGACGTAGCCACGGTACAATGTTACATGTCCCATGCATACACGATATACGTGACGTAGATTATTTATGTTCTACTCGTCGTCCCACTGGTTATGGATCTAGAGGGCGATAGACAGCTCAGACAGAAAAGAAAATTGACAGTCAATCAATCACCGTTGTTGCACACTTTTCGTTTTATAGTCAGTCAATTACGCACAGGTAGTGACATACAAAAATGGCCGTTTCTGTATATTTGTACAGTTTGCCCTGGTATTGGGCGAAGAGAACTCGGGAATTACGAACAAATTGACATAAATAATATCCATATGTTCAAAAACTGCACCATAATTGACGGCAGTATTCTTATAACACGAAGTACAATACTCGGGTAAGTATTATTTGATATACTGCTAACAGTTACGACATTTAAAACTAACCTAATAGAAAACTTCTTGACGTAGCCACATGTTACATGTCCCATCTATACACGATATACGTGACGTAGATTATTTGTTCTATAAATACATTTGAGAGCCTGTACCGCGCTTCGTTTAAAACTTCAGTAAACAGTTAGTATGTACGTATACTCTAAAGGTCGTAACCTTCGTCCTGATGAATTGGGTGTACCATGTCGTGAATGTATTAGTATGCCACATTTTTGTGTCAGGTGAATGCATATAGTGGTGTGACCTCCGTGATATCTGACACACGGCAACTGTTCATACCGTGTATGGCACTAAATCAAACATTGCTTGACGACACATCACCAAATGCGAAATCACCAATCAACGCACCATCATCAGAAGAGTAGGAAAACTTGGTCATGATTTCTAAATTTGTATGCAATAATAAGTTATTTTTATTAGCAACATCAATATAAATTTATAGGAACAGCTAGATATTGTATCTTCTCTTTGATGGATTAGGGTACCGTACTTTGATCATGATTCGTCATCGCTTCAGTGGTACCTAGAGATGTTCATCGTTGAGGAGTTATCATGATTTTGGTAAAGAACGATGCGGCTGCACAAATCCCATGTATTACCACGCGACGATTGTAATAGTCGTAGCCAAATTTAATATAGTCTGCGTTATTTTTGCAGAGATGAATTCCTTGGATTTGGAGGACTTGAAGAGGAACGTCTTCAGGTTTTCTCATCTGTTAAGTGTATAACAGGGTATCTAGCAATTTTGTGGCTCTCAAGAGAAACTGATTTATCTGCATTCCGAAACGTAGAAGTTATACTTGGACAAGAAGTGTACGAGTAAGTAGTTTACTGAATATCAAAAAGAGAATTTATAGATATTCTGACGATGCACAAATTGCGTCGAGTAATGTGTTTATTTATCTCAACAGCGCATACATATAGTGTATCTTGGCTTGTATGATGGTGATGTATTTAAATATGTACCGACGTAAACAAAAGTTACTGCCGTTAAGCATACACGGACGACACATATAGTTATGTCGCTTGACAAATCAGACATACTAATACTTATCATTTATAACACATCGTTTTTATATACCCTTCTGTGATTGGCTTATATCGCGATCGTATTATGTGGTATAGCGTAGTGGGCCATAGTGACCCCAATTTGCATACAGAGGGTAATATTAGTTTTTATTTTCTATAGACCATTATTGCATAAGCACACGAAGTGATGATATGATGTGTACTAGTGCCCGAATAAGGCCAGGCAATAATTATATAGCAACGAGTTACCTCAGCTCTCAGCCCTCAGGGCAGTAGTCTAACTAGTGCCTACGAAATAGGGATCATGTTGTATGTATGTATGTATGTATGTATGTATGTATGGATGGATGGATGTATGTATGTATGTATGTATGTATGTATGTACATGTATGTATGTATGTATGTATGTGTATGTTTGTACATGTCTGTATGTCTCTCTGTCTCCTATCTGTCCCTATTTCTCTGTTTGTCATGTTCAATTAATTAAAACAAGAATTGGGTGAACATTTAAAAGATAAGACATATAAATTACCCACGTACTATCCATACAAATATGGAATTAATCTTTGGTATTTAAAGTCGTGTATCTTCTCTCAGAGGTTTTTCATTTGTAGTCTTGGATACCAATGTTACCTATCTTGGCTTGACTTCTTTACATCGAATTGATAATGGTGATGTCTACATAAAATGGAATCCCTCACTATGTTATGTGACCAAAGCTATGTTGAGAAAACTTCTTGTTTCCGCATTTAGTGGTGGTAATATTGAAGGTCAATTCGTTGATTACGGCCACAATGGACAGACATGTGGTAAGAGTTTAACTTAATATCTTTACTTTCCCGGGTTTTTTTCAGTAAAAAGAACGGGGTTACCAAACCATGTTTTCACATAGCCACCTTTCTGCATTCATAGGTTTATAAAAGTTTGTGAACAGTAATAGTACTGTAGCTGTTTTCCTTGCGTTTGATTGAGTGTGATTCGTTAAAGGTGAATGCCACTCTTGGGAATAGATGTACACTTTTGAGTTATTTCGTGAATTTGCATAACCTAATTTTTGCACGATATCCAAGAAACACCAAATTGAAACTCTATTTCACCTCACTTCCCACACTGATCCAAAGTTGCCTAATGGAACTTACCAGACATACATATTTATTAGATGCACACTGAATATTCATGACTACTTATGTAAAGGTAATAAGCACTTAGCGTGTTACTTATTTTGCGATTTGTGACGTTAATCTTCCATACCATAAAATACACTACTACTGTGGACACAATTAAAGGGAAACACCACTCTAGGAAATAAGCTGCGGATTCTGGATAAGCAGACATGATATTTGTTAGATGAACAATGCATATTCATGACTATTTATCTAAAGAAATAAGATTCATGTCTGCTAAGATCAATATCATAAGGCATAAGGCAACACTGAAAGAACAATTGGAATGAAAAAGGAGTTTCAATTTTAATATTTCTTGGCAATCAAGCGATGACTCTCCAGAACCCGAAGTGTGTAAAAATTCGGTTATTTTCTGATAATATATATATATATATATATATATATATATATATATATATATATATATATATATATATATATATATATATATATATATATCAATATATCAATCTATCTATCTATCTATCTATCTATCTATCTATCTAGCTATGCATATGCATACATACGCATGCATGCATGCATGTAAGTTTGTATGTAACATATCAAACATGGCTGTACTAAACTGGGTTTTTTATCTATCTATCTATCTATCTATCTATCTATATATATATATATATATGTATATATGTATATATATATATATATATATATATATATATATATATATATATATATATATATATACTACAAACACTAGCAAACAATAGAATACAAAAATAACAAAAGAGGCCTGTGAAAGGAATGAACAAACAGGTACCAAGCACCTCTACCTGTGTCCACCAATATGTATCAGTTAATTTGACTAATAAAAAGGCGGTACACAAAATAACACACATTTCATGTTTTGATTTCCCTTGTTATGTAGAAAAAGATGGCTTTGTGTGTGATAGTGAATGTACCAATATAGGATGTTGGGGACCTGGACCTACACAGTGTATGGAATGCAAACATTTTAAGATTGAAGACAAGTGTATATTTGAGTGTGATACAAACAACAAAGACATAAGGTATGGCATCAATGAATAGCATTCTACCTTTTGATAGTAAATTTCTATATCCTGTGATGAAACTTCAATTCAAACGAAGCTATCCACAGTCGATAACATAATGTATTTGTTAGTCAATCACAGAATTCTATCCAATGATAAGTTAATGTTTATTGGGGCATTTACATAATGTCCAAATATGGTATATTTGTCAGCTCAGGATGCTACTTATACAGTGTTTACAACATTCTGACAGTTGACGGTTTATCCATGTGCAAGAACAACTGTTGGTTCATGATATCTCAAGAGAGATCGAGATTGGAAACCATGAGTAGCATATAGACAAAGTGAAAGTACAATATGCCACCTCAATCATTTGATACGTACAAAGCTACATATGTGACGTCACATACACAACCAAATTTGCCATTGGCAGTTTATGATATTTACAGAGCCTTTCCGTTACAGCTAATGATCAATTATGCCTCCTCCTCCAACTGTCGTTTACCCATGTGTGTAACTTACAAATGACAGAGTGAAAACAAATAATGTAATTTGTATCTTTACAGCATGCATCAGACATCAACTAATGAATGCAACTACTGCCATGACGAATGTATGGGAGCATGTTTTGGTCCGGTGGGTGAATATTGAATATATCCATGCTATTACATACATTACATTTATTTGGGCGATTTACAATGAAATATGTTTTTCACAATCAACTAAAGAAAATATTTCAGACATCAATAAGTTAGACTGACATTATTTTAGTATCATAATCTTCAAATGTTTTGCATTTGTTAGTAATTTCTAATTTTTGAAAAGAAAATTATCCTCATTTTTAGAAATATTGTTTTCCACTTACTAGTAGTAGTCACCCAAGGAACTTGTATCTGTCACTACGGCTGTACTCCATCACATCATTGTTTGGTAATCACTCACTCAGGTCATCATTTCACACGAAAGAATACAGTCAGTCAGTGTGTTCTTGTGTTAAAAACAAAGAATGAAGAAAGCCTGCAGACTATTTTTGGCTAAATCTTATAAAACCGATGTATTCAGTTTTTACTTTCTGTATTTCGATAATTGATACCACTTCCTCCTGAAGTCACTTCTGAAATAAAACCTCGTTTATTACCATATCCACAGGGTCCAACTAATTGCACCAAGTGTAGAAATGTTAAAGATGGCCTGAAATGTACAGGAGTGTGTCCTCTTCTAAAGTACCCGGATGGAAATAACACATGTCAAAATTGTCATCCTTATTGTACACAAGTCGGTGATAACGCAGGGTGAGAAATTCTTAGTTTTAATATTACCAAGTATTGACCTTAATATCGATATAAATACATAATTTTCACAAGTGCAATAGGATTTGTCATTTCACCTTTCATGGGGTCATGCTATGCTTCTGTCTGTCTGTCTGTCTGTCTGTCTGTCTGTCTGACTGTCTGTCTCACAGTCTGTCAGAAAATGATTGTTGCAGCATTAATCCTAATGAAACATTCTACAGATCTGTATGGTAATGCAAGAATTGAATAAGTTTTTGTAAACATCCTTTACATATTAATTATGCATATTTAAAGATTTTCAGTATTTAGACAATAGCACAATCCTTACGGTGGCCATTCAATGTGCATCTGGTTATTTGTTGCTTAAACACTCTCTGTTCGGATGAATATAACTGAGGAAATCCTCAAAACCTATAAGTGTATGCTATCATAAAAGCATATATCCATTTTCGATTTTAGCTGCACCGGACCAGAATTGTTTGTTGGATATGAAGGTTGTAATTCCTGTGATCAAGTGTACTTGGAAAGATTGGATGATGAAAATCCTAATAATATTACAGTAAGTTACATTTTATGTTGCTATGTATGTTAATATTTCCTAGCAATGGGATAGAAAGGTTTCGCTTACAGTTAAAGAGCTTCGTAATTGCAATATATCATATTTTGTGATATTCGATAACTATACCATGCACGAGCCAGCTTCAACAAAAATATGTAATATATACTTCGATCGTCTACGTCATGACAACGCGTGTCTATTTCACGACAACACATATGTCTACGTCACTGATTCTGCTGTCTGTGTTCGCAATATGAGTCAATTGTTCAAAATTGTCATTGCGCACACTTTCCCCAATTTTTAAAAAACGTATTACTGGCGATGGTATAATTATATTATTCCCCAGTATTTTTCTTTATTTAAGTGAATAATATTCGTGATTTAAGGGATGTCACTACTCGTCGACACGGTCACGAGTATTTTCCTTTGTTGAATGAAGAAAACTATTGGGGAATAATATCTAATTATCAAATTGCATAGTAAACGTAGGTAAATGTTTATAGCGAATAGAAAATGCTTTCAATTGAACTTTCTCTTCCAGGTAGAGTATTATATCTATGTATATTTGTTTTAGAATATTTCCTGTTATATTTTAGGCTACATGCATGGAAAAGGGAACTCCGTGTCTCAAGAACAGCATCGAATACATCCCACATAATGGCCTATATAAAGACATAAAGGTAAAATTACGTACACTATTGTTGTTACATAAAAACAGTCATTAGTAATATTTCCTTCAAGGCAGAAAATGAACATCAAGGTTGTTTTACTCCTAGGCCTTATGATATTGTTAAAATAATATGCAGTCCGATCTTCATCTGTAAAGTTACATTTTTATGAGTGGGTAACGTCATAAATCATAAATGTTGCATTTTGGGAAGATTTTAAAATTACTCTGTGATCGATGAAAGTGGTGGAGATTGTATATGCTGTGGAGATTTTAAGAACAATGTTTTATGTAGCTAGAAATGACATCGCAAAATTAAAACCAAAAGGTCAGTGTCTATTAGTTGAAGTACAACATATTAATTACGTTATATTATGTCTAGTTTAAATGTTGATTTTTATTGGAATGTTCTGCCTCTTCTCTGTCCTTCACTCTTCTCATTTGACCCATCTTGTGCGCATGATCAACGTTGCTTATAATTCGAAGGTAAACATGCATCTCCTTATTTCTACAAAACATAGGTGTGTGAAGCATGTCATCCTGATTGCCAGAACTGCAACAGTGATGTCCACTCTTGTAATACGTGCTTACATCATTCAAATGGAAGTCGTTCTTCCTGCAGCAACAACTGTACGAATCCAGACTACTTCATAGAATTACATACATGTAAACCATGTCATCACGAATGTAAAGACGGTTGTACTGGTGAGAGTAATCAACATTGTAACGACTGCAAACATTACAGAGATAAGGAAAATGATAAGGTAAACGTTACCTATTGTATATCTTGAATCGATCTATTAATCTTTATCTATTTAGATATTTGCCCCTTTATCATTCATCAATCCAGCCATATATCTATCGTTGTGATATCGCCCAGCCTGTACGATTCTAGGCCTTCGCTCCACTATTACATACCCAGAAACATGGACCCGTGGTCCATACAAACGGACGAAGGCACCATCTTGTTAACGTTCAAGAACGACAAAAGTGTCCACTACACTCTCATCCAAGTCAGTGTGGCATGTCAAATGCAATAGGCGACCAACTCAGGTGACAATAACAATCTTCATGTCAGCCACTACTTTTAGAGCACCAACAACAGACACATGCCAAAATGGTACTCGTACCATGGCACTGGACAACACCAGACGTGATATATTGTCATCAGCCACGTACACAATGGTTAATAGAACTGGGCCAAAATTCCACTACACTACATCTACTAAAACTATCTGTCAATATACCCATTGAAAAATGTATATTATTTTTCTTCAGGTAACCTGTGTATCTGAATGCCCTAAAGATCGTCGTAACGTGACAGTAAACAACACATGCGTTTGGACGTGTAAGACCAATGCTTTGGTCAAATGCGATAGCCACACCATTCCATGTCGCAAAGCCTGCACGAATGGTTGCACTGATGAAAAATATAGCAGTTGTTGCGAAAGAGAACAATGTGGCATGAACGTCCTTGAATCGGACCTTCCAATTCATTCATGTGCAAACACATACAGACCAGCGGCACTTGAATATCATTTACTAGCAAAGTGCTTGTATTTTTTTTTATTTCAATCTTTCAATTATCACCTTTTTCAAATAGATTAATAAAGTTACATCGATCAACCCGTTGTGAAGTATTATGTAATTTGCATAATTAATGATTTCAGTTATTAGACTATATTTAAAGATTCCAACCTCAAAATCCATATAATTTAGTACATACACCAATAATTACAAAGCGCGCATGTTCTTAAAAGATTATTGACGTAGCTGTTAGTTTTAATTATCTGGTTAATCTGAATTAGTCAGGGCGCTAAGGCTGAAATTTTGAAAAAAAAATTGCCCGGCTTGAAGTACAAATTTGTGCAGTATGTTTGTTTAGAGTAACATCTAGGCCCGCAGAAAACTGATGTTGCCCCTCCGGATTCTCTTGCGCAAACTCACAGGAGACGGTTGCCATGGTAACATTGACATTATTTTGAAGGATGCTAAAACATTAAAAATGACATCTCGTGCCTCAGAAATGATATAATCATGATTAAAGTATGTTTATATATATTTAAGGGATAAGGAACTCAATCATTACATGACCTTTTCAATTCAAGCTCAGGGTCATACTCACAATTCAAGGTCAACTTAATTTGTTGCACTTTTATCGAAACATTCATTGAAACTATTCTGTATACTACCGTCAGATTTGACTGGTAAAGATGTAAATTGGTCAGAAAATAGTCAAACATACAGTCTTTCCTTAAAACATGAAAAAAGTATATATGAAGTTGTTTTGTAGCAAAAAGCTGTTACCAAGGCAACTGCTGTCAATCCCCAATTATACCAAAGTTTTAATATACTAATCTGAAAGTGCTGTTGATATGATAGAAGTGTTTGTATATAGGGTTTTGGAGACAAGCAATTCACTGATTAATTATTCTTTCGATCCAAGGTCAAGGTCATTGTCAAAAAAAATCAAGGTCATCTTAATTTTTTGTAATTTTTAAAATACCGTCGGTATCCGTTCTATACCTAACATCACACATAATCTTTACAGATGAAAATCGCTCAGAAAATAGCAAATTATTTAGTCTTTCAGGAAAAATTCAGCAAAGGCATACTTCTGTTACCAAAACAACTGGTAGCAAGTTCACCAAAATATGAAGGTACTGAATGTTGCAGGGTCCCAAAGTGCCACAGATATGATGGACGTGTCTGTATATAGGTTTTAGGGGACGGGCAACACACTTATCACAAGGTCGTATCGATCCAAGGTCAAGGTCATAAGTCTAATTACAAGCTTTAAGATCACCTAAATTTTTCTCCTTTATCGAAACACCCACATAAGGTTTTTGCTATAAACAACTACAGACATCAAATAGCAAATCAGATAGCAAATTATATAGTCTGTCATACATTTTGTAGCAAAGGCGTATTAGGGTCAGCTTACTATGGGGTAAGCGAATTGTCTAGAGACAGGTTCTCAAAAGGAATGACGCCTGTACAACCAAGTACTATAAAGATAGCTACTCATACTTTATTGACATCTAACAAAAAACTTACAGATCACACAGAAAATGAGGGTTTTCCTACATTCCATACATATTAGCTAGAATTTGATATTGATCTTCATTTGATTGGTCAATTAGGAATACATAGGATTGGTTAGTAGAGATTGTTTAGGCTTAAGATTAATTAATATGCCGTGTACGTAACTTGATTGGTTATGTAAATTGCAATCAAGTTCCTTAATTTGACTCAAGCTCGGTGTATATTCAAGCTCAGTGTATATTTCATTCCCAATACGTATTTACAAAGGTTTGTAATTAGGACTAAAGTCGAGATACAGAATTATGTAAAAAAAAAAACGAAAATGGTGTATATCTCAAGGTCTAAAAGCTCTACTGACAACTCACTGATACACATTTTTTTGGATAAAGGGTGATCATATCGCATTTTGAGGCTTTACATACTGGTAAGGATTTTTGACAATGCTTTACACCCACAACTAATTGTTCAACATTTCCCATTCAAGCTTCAAGTCGTAACAATTGGGAGCTTGGTACTTGCCATGTATATGAACAAAAGTATAACAATATTATTTTATTTATGACTAAATTGGCACTAGCACTGCGACCCAGCGAAAATATCAATTGTCCAATATTCCCTGAAGCATTTAGGCACTAATATTTGATTGACAGCTACGGTAGCGGTAGCGATGACTCAGATTTTCCCAAAACCCCTTTGGTCTCTACTTACGATTTTTCGAACAGATTGGTGTGCATTTGAACATGTTGAAAATGAGCTGAGTGAAGTTTAGTTGTCATAAAATAATGTTGCAAAATTTAGTGAAAAGAATATCGATTTCAAGTTTTTCTGATATGAGCACAGTAGTACTATACTGACTGTGGTGAGTGTCCATGGAACACATATCGCTGACCTGTTGATAGCATTATTTGCTGACAGGTATTAAGCTAAAGTATACGGAATAACTCAAAACTCTCGATTTTATTTGCCACACAGCTTTCATTAAATTAAAGACTGACTTTTGTGAAAGCAAATGCTAGGTCAGTCTGTATGTATGTATTACGTGTAATTTACTTACAGAATAACGAAGTTACAGGTCTGTATTTATGTAGGTGTACATGGTAAAATGTGCCGGTTTACAAATTACAACGGTTTTCCTAATGAGTTTTAACAACATAGTCAGCGATAGCTTATCATTTTCTAGAAAAGAATTTAAAAAATGACAAATCTAAAACCAAGAGATTTTTTACAAAACCCCTTTGGTCTCTATTTATGAATTTTCAGACTGAATGGTGCACATTTGAAAAAGTTGAACGTGAGCAAAGTTTAGTTGTCATAAAAGAACACAGCCATTGTTTTTCTATGGGAAATCTGGCATAGTATTCGGAATTAAATGTCAAATTCGCACTCCTACAATCACTTGATTTAATTTTTTTTATCTTCGCATTACTTGCGATAAAATTTTGCGATTTTAAGTCGTTTGAATCTCTTCTAAAATCGTATGTTTTTGATTTGATTTGATTTGATCACAATCGAAAATGCGATGTCATTGTGCTGGCATGCCATAAAGTTGACTTGACCTGTGTCATAACTTCTGCTACTGTAAAACGCTGTAAGAATATTGTTTCATTTATTACAAATTGTACTTTCATGAATAGCCAATAACATGTAATAATATATTAATCTAAATGCAAAAACGTACCTGAAATTATGAAATGTACGGCATACATGCGGAGTGCACGTGATATAGGTCATTCCAGGCACGATGATATTGTTACACTGTGTAAAATTGTATCACATTCACAAGATGTTTACGTGCATCTGCACAGCGCGTGCATACTAAAACAACACAAATAAAAGGTCACAACCTGTATGGTGACACAACTGTGAAATCATGGATAATTTATCAATATTCCCTTAAAAATGGAAGGTATGGAAGGCTACTCATCCTCAACTATATCAAACGGCATTGTGTTCAATCATAACGCAACTAACGGTTTCCTTGAACGCAACTTTGGATGGATATTTTTGTACACGAGTGTCAATGTTGTGTCAAACTGGACCTTATGACTCAAAGACCTACATATTATTGAATGTTACATCGCTTATCGATCACGATCATGTCATATATTCAACTGAAGTTTATGTAATATATGATTTACATTGCCAAGAAAGGAAAGTTGAACTTTGTTCATAGCAAAAGTGTGTAGAGCTGATGACTTCATTAACGTACATGTTTGTAAATGTCAGCGCAACTGAAAAGGACAAGAATATGTCAAGATGGGGTTGTATTTTCAAGCTGAGTAATTTGTATTAAATCGTAATTTCACACAGAATATCTTTATTTTTGTGTTATGCTTTCAGTATTGCTAATGGTTGTAGGCTTTTACATGTAATATTTAACAGAAAACTAGCAAAGGCCTGTAATTTTCTTCACATTCCCACACACCAGTTTCTTTATGTATGTACATGTAGCACCCTCCTTGCACGTGACATGTTGTAATGTAGTCGGGCCCGGCCCTTCAAAATTTGGGATCGTAATTGAACCTTGTAATTGGCACAGATCTTCTGACATACATGTTAAGCTTTTACGACCACCCACTTTATTTGGACTTAGAGTAACAAAATACTTGGTATTTTAATAGCAAACCCATTCGTTTGTAGGTGTATGTCAGATGTATTTTTTTACTAAAACATAGCATTTGTAATGTAAGCATATTTTGTTTCCATGGAAGCCACTCTCCAATTTTAGATAATCTGTCTTACAATGGATAGCACTAGTGCATATATGCCAAAAGTAAGGAAATTTTTTGGTAAAAAAAAATTTTCTTTGAATTTTACATAAATTTTGCCAAATAATGCATAATATGGTGATTTAGGTTACCATGGCAACAGATGTTCCTAAAATGATAACTATTTTTGAACTCAGCATAACAAACCACGGAATATAGGGTGGTCAATATGCAAATAAACTATGTTATAATTAAATGTATCATGTTATTTTCCAGATATGTAGGTGTTTAACCAACACAACAATTTGTAGTCTATTCTATGTTTCCATGGAAACGGTCGTCCTTTTTTAGGCAACTTTTGTTATAACAGATAGCCCTGTCTCATACATGTCAAAAACAAGGAAAAATTTTCATTAATTTTTATTTTTTTCCATGTTTGATGTCAAATTTTGGAAAATTCATCCACATATTATGGTGATTTTGGTTACCATGGCAACAGGTGTTAATAAAATGATCCCATTTTTCGAACTCAACATACAAAACTACCCCAGGTAGGGTGGTTAATATTCCAATAAACTCGATTATTATAAAAATTATTATTATTATATAATGTTATTTAATTATTATTATTATTAATGCAGGGTAGGTTATTTGATATATAGACTGTTTGTGGTACTACACTGAGATGACAACACTTTGAACTTCATGCAACGACATCAGTCTGATAAATGCATGTTTATAAGATTAGTGTATTAATCTTCCTCCTTACAAGAATAGAAAGGAAAATTACAACTGGGTTGCAACCATAAAGAACCAGCTAATTTTTCTTTGGAAATCTGCACAGGAACAGGTACGATTGTCTGGTTGTGTTTTGCAACGGTCGCATGGACACGTGACATAACATCCCGGATGCGGTTATCTTTTACTGGTAGTGGGCGCTGTTCTGATGGGTCATCAGTTAAATTATACACCAAGGGAGGGTCATGGTAGGTGGTACCTTTACCAGTACAAGGACATAGATAGTATTCAACACAGCACTCTGTTCCTGGAGTCCAATTTGGTGTCACAAAGTGTACCTTGTATACGGCAACATCTGAAACATGTCATATGTGGTATTCATCATTGTAAATGCGTGTAACAGAACATTATTACTACATTCAATTACATATGTTTCAACAGAACTACAACATATCATTGGAAGTAAGCAATTGATTCACATTCATGTAGGTGATTTTGGTTCCGAAATACTAATACTGCAAAGTCATTGCCATTAAATGGTTAAACAAAAAGTATATTGTCCATTTTTTATCTCAATGTCATCAGTTTTGCAGTTTTGTTTTTATGGTGTTTACAAATTCCAGGGTTTACTCTTGCATTAGGTTCTGTGCCATGGGCGACTAGCTGTGTACTACAACGAGTGGTGGTTATATTCCTTGTTATTTTTATTAGTGGCAGTTGTTTAGATTTTAGAGTTTGTTCATGGTCATTGTATTAACATGTATTGAAATGCAATTTAACAAACTAGAGCATATGAGTTTTGCTTTACAGTTATAACAATCATTTACACACCTTTGCCATTCGGTTTATAAGTCACTGCAGTAAGCCATTTACCGCAATAGTGAAATAGAATTTCGTGTGGTGGCGCTGTTCTCTCCCCTGTTAGCCATGGTGTGAGATCTACTCCATCAATAACTCTATCATTTGGTAAATCAACTCCAGCCAGTTTGGCAATGGTAGGAAATATGTCCATGTTACTAGTAGGTACTGATATCTCTATTCCTTTGGCTATAATTGGTGGATAACGTAAAACACCTGGTACGCGTATTCCACCCTCAAAGTTCTGTGCTTTACCACCTGTTTTGTTTATAGAAAAAGCCAACATTTAGATTTATCATAAAACAGTTCATTGCAGATACAGCCATACTCCAGTTAGTTGGTAATAAAGTAATTTATAGACTAGCCTGTTCACTGCACTGTTCTGTTAAAGCGTTAGCTGTCGTACCTCCTAACCCTTCTATTCAATGCTTGTTCAGATTACTGTAAACAAGTTGGTGATTATGTATTCAAAATATGACATATACTATTACATGATCGACTGCAGTGGACAGTGCTAACAACCATGACAACTTGTCACACGAACATTATTATATTATTCAAATGAAATCATTATGTAAATGTATTCGCGTAATTCAGGTGTTCATTAACTTTAAACTCAGGCCACTAATGAATGTTTAGTGGTCTGAGCTTTAAATGATAGCATGACACACAAACAGTCATGGTGGCCGCCATGTTGAATTGTCTGTTTGTTCGCGCATGAAACGGTCTCTTACTCCAATCAGTCTACTACCCTCTAAAAGATGTGCAGTGCAGTTTCATGTGATAATTCACATGTTATTTAAAAGTTTTAAACGACTTGTTGGGTGTGGCTACCGAATAACCTTTAAGGGTAATCAGGACAAGTTTTGGGCACGAGGGCTAGGAGGTACGACGGCAATCGATGTAATACAAAAATGTGGTGAACAGGCTAATTTTAGACTGAAAAGATTTACAATTTGCAAGAAAAGACGCTCTCTATAATGCTCCATCTTAATGCGACATGACATCGAAAACCTAAAAGTTTGGCCTTCATAATTCATTACTCAAATTTCCCCTCAATCGGCCAATGTTTAAAAGTTATGGAAATATAATACTGGTATTTGCTTCAATTAACAAATCTATCAATATACCTTTATAGATGCCACTCCATCCACTTTCTCGTTCACCCTTATAGCCTGGAAATATGGTGTCTTCGAGGTGACCTCCCTGATCAGACGCAAAATAAACCAAAGTATTTTCCTCCAGATGTAGTTTATTTAAAGTCATCAACAATTGTCCAATAATCCAGTCCATTTCTTCGACGTTATCACCATAAGCACCATGTCGACTTACACCAGTAAAGTTTTTCATGTTAGTCAATGCAGTATGTGGCTGGAGCAATGATAGGTATAGTAGAAATGGGGTATCATCACTGTTCGCACGCTCTATGAAGCCACTGGCCTGCTTCGCCATTCTCTCTGAGATGGTATCCATGACGATTGGCTGTTCAATGACATCATTGTCCAAGATAACAATGCACATGAAACGGCCAGTTAGGGATGGACGAATGAACGACCAGCTTGATAGCAAAATAATGATAAAACATACCATAAAGACAGTTCTTCGACTCATAAAACCCATGACGTAGGCTCCTATCACAAGAGCAAGATATGTAAGTAACAGAATAGAACAATCTCTGTAGTACCTCGGAAAAACACGTGTGATTGTATTCCTGCCGTTGTTGCCACATTCATTTATCAATGTACCCGGAATACCAAAAAAGAAATCAAATCCTTGGTTTCGGGGATAAAAGTGGTGGTCATGTGATGATTTCAGGTTTACACCGAGATTCCATTTTCCTGTAGTAAAACACAATATAGCGTTAATATTATGCATAAGTTCAAGTTTGGGTGCGAGTAGGTGGGTGGGTTGTTGGGATGGTGGATGAGTAGGTGGGTGAGTGAGTGAGTGGTGAGTGGGTGGGTGGGTGGGTGGGTGAGTGAGTGAGTGAGTGAGCGAGCGAGCGAGTGAGCGAATGAGTCATTCACTTACTCATTCACTCATTAACTCACTCACTCACCCACCCACCCACCGACTCACTCACTCACTCACTCACTCACTCACTCACTCACTCACTCACTCACTCACTGAGTCAGTGACCCAGTAAGTCAGTCAGTAAAGGAATGTTGTTGTGCCGTTCTTGATGTTGATTAATTATCCTGACAGGGGAACAAAGCAGAGGCTGGTTTTATCTTGGCTGTATTCGTTATGCTTTCAGAGACTCAGGGAAGGAAATAAAGGTAGGAGTTTCAGATCTTAATAACTTCAATGTTGTTGTAGGTGTGAAGGGCTTAACTTCTTTACTTGGGACTTCCCATGATGCCTTGCCCGATGTACAGCAGGACATTTAAAGTCAGATATACAAATGTTAATAAATTTGTTTTTGAGAGGCGATATAATGCAGGGTTGGGTCTTGGGAACGATTTTACGTTTCCTTTTTTCTTTTGTATGCTTCCCATGAGCCTCCGCATACAGAAAGGGTGATATAAAATACTGATAAAACCTGTAACATCTAACACAGGAAGCATAATACTCATGATGTGTTATTTTCATTCCTTAATTAAGGTGGCACGTATTTACTACCAGGGTTATGTTAATCTTGAAATTAGACAGAAGCCACTAATATCGTTAAGTCCTTTGTCACTACTATTTCTGAGACGATGAAGAGAAATAACCCTTCGATTGCAGGGTAATAAGCACGAACTGACCAATGACAGTAGTAGTATACACATACTGACCAATCACAGCAGTAATATACACATACTGACCAATCACAGCAGTAATATACACATACTGACCAATCACAGCAGTAGTATACACAGACTGACCAATCACAGCAGTAGTATACACATACTGACCAATTATAGCTGTAGTATATCCAACTTCCTTAACCAACTCAGCAAATGTTGTCTCATTCAGAGGTAAACCTGCTGAACAGTCATTACTTGGTATCATTGTTACGATGCCAGGTTCAATGTCACTCGCCATGCCTAATGAATAAGATGAAGATACAGGCAACAATTTAGATAGACACGCCTTTGTCTGAGAGTGTAAACATTGACGCAAGGTGACTCAAACGATGGGTATAGGATGGACGAATTTGTGTATGCATTGATGAAAAACTTGCTAACAGTAAAGGCTAATATTCGTCAATCCGATGACATAGTATGAATAGTATGAATAGTACAAATTTCATCCAGTCTTTATTATGCTAGGCCTCAAAAACACACTCCTCGAAAACAAAGACCCATGGTCTGTACCAACAAACGAAGATTCTAGAAAAAATCAAAGTGTTCTCTTGATTACACATAACTCAAAACGTCAGTACAGGTTAAGCATTTCAGTCAGATAAGTCCACATGAGGCAACCACTCAGTAATACTGTTTATTATCATGGGCATTTTCAATTTGTGCCCCACGCTTGTGGAATGTTCTGCCATCGTATTTGCAGACTATCACTTCATTTCAGTCATTAAAATCCAGTCTTAAGATCTATCTCTGCAACAAGACTTGTGTTTGATTCTAGTTAAATTGTATGTGAACTGTACTCAAGATTTGGGGGTTTGTAAAGCGCATTGAGATATTTTATG
Organism: Glandiceps talaboti; assembly: GCF_964340395.1. Lineage (NCBI taxonomy): Eukaryota > Metazoa > Hemichordata > Enteropneusta > Spengelidae > Glandiceps > Glandiceps talaboti. Next base: position 11,736,181 of record NC_135571.1, read on the forward strand.
GAATGCGCGCCATAAGAATATTATATTAGATTAGATTAGATTGGATTGGATTGGATTAGATTAGATTAGATTAGATTAGATTAGATTAGATTAGATTAGCTTAGCTTAGATTAGATTAGATTAGATTAGATTAGATTAGATTAGACCACTTCAGGAGATTGTTCTAAAGCGAACCCTCATGTTAGCTACTTTTATGAAAAACACAGAAATGTAAATATATGGCACCGTGTCATTGGACAATAATAATCATGTGATATTTTCATTTAGTAACAAGAGGAATAGGGAGCGCAGAAACCATGACAATATTCACCCCATTTAGTAGCAGTAATATCAAATATATTATATTGTTTATATCCAATGGTTTAAAAGCCAACTCTATAACTATTATCTTAACATTGATGCTTATATAATTTATACATGAACAGGGTTGGATAATGCCAGAAAGTTTCACTATATTACCCTATTTATTGTCCACATTATAATATTACCTGATCTGATTGGATATCGTCCTGTTAGTAAAGCAGCTCGGCTTGGTGTACATGTAGCAGCAGCTGCCACATGATGTGTTAGTTTGACCCCTTCAGCAGCAAGACTGTCTATGGCAGGTGTACGGATTGTGTCGTTTCCAAAGCAACCAACATCACCAATACCAAGATCGTCTGCTAGGATAATGATGAAGTTCGGCTTTCTTGTATCACTAAGACATTGTTGAGTACCTAGTGATAGTATTGTCAGAATCAAGTTCAAAGACTGCATCTTTCGAGCCATCATTTCCAAGGTACTATGGTTCAGGGTACACTGTGTATTAGAAAGAACATTTCAAAGTAAATGGTGAAAGCATACATCACATGATATTGGCCAAGTTGAAATTAGTTGCCATAGGTAACAGAGATAACGACATGAGTTACTAAATCCACCTCGGATGGGGTTAAGCTGTACATTTATGGTCTTTAAGGGTACATTTAGTTATATTAAGATATTTAGGGAGTTATAGTTTGCAAGCCTCTTTCTTGCCCATTTTAATAACCAACTGCAGTTGTATTACAACTCATGTATGCGTAACATAGACTTTGGGAGAGAGTAAACAAACATGCACTATGTCCTGTGGCAAACTGTTTGAAAATTGAGTGTAGAAATAAATAAACCTTAGGTAAAGACTGTCGCCTTAAAAGTCATGACTAGAGGAGAATATAGATGAAAAAAATCATAGTTTTTGATTATGAAAAATTCAGTCAATATGTAGACAATACACCCCTTTTCTGAACCCCTTCCCCCAGTATTTGCTATATCAACTTTACATGTTACTATAACCGGATCAACAAATTCGTAAACATATGAACCTCTACATGTTTTTTTCTGGCTAATCAAAACAAAAGTTGTTTTCAAAGCTACAACGCCCTGTTTCGAATCAACATGTCTCCTAAAATAGGGAACTTGTAAACCAACCATTCGCAATCCCCAGAATGGCGCATCAACATTCATTCAGGACATTCAAGATGGTGCGCTGTTAGTTCTGGACAATATATAGATTTGAAACACAACCGTGTCACATATTTGTAACCACATATTTGTTCTAGTCTACTTACCCTTACCTTAGCAGGAAGGCTAATATATCGACTGGTCAAGATTCAGTATTAGGCTTAATGCAAACAACCCCACAATCCTTTGTATCTGCGCATGCTCACTGTGGTTTACAAGTGCTCTTTTGCTGAACTACACCCCATACAAAGGTTTCAGAATTGTTTGACCGCGTTTTCTCTTTGCCACGTAAACGTTCCATGTGAATCATCTCATGTAGACATCACAATTATCAGACCGAGTAAAACTATTTGTTATAAACGCTACATGAGGACGACCTGTAAGAGACCTTTAAGACAAAGACAGTCCCCTTAATAACCCCCCGAAATAGTAAAAATGGTTGTATCCTCAAGGCCGTCATAATTCATCAGATACTATTCCATGGTACGGGACCGTGTTTGAATTATCGAGGTCAGTTCGAGCTCCAATCCGACTTACGCAATAAACTGGTATTGTGTCCATGAATCGCAGGGGAATAATAATTGACACAGACACGTTTTTTGAAGTGCCAATTAAAATGTGTTCTTTTATTTTCCGGTTGGCGTATATCATCGATTTGAAAAGAAGTAACTACAAACAAAGAAAGTCCAAAGGCTGGTCAATGGCTTACAAAGACCTATGAAGAGCTGTAACCACCCAGAAAGACCTGTATATAAACAAAAGTGAAATACTCTAATTGAATCTTAGCAATACACTGCTATGGTTTGGCTTGTCATCATTTAATTCACAGCAAATAGGTTAGATAGAATTTCTTACTTGACAGAATTACATGGGATGTGATTTGTCATGATTGTATTAGCTTAAACAGATCGAGTTTAACAGCTGTCATCTCATCTCAACCTGGCATAGTATGATTGTAATTCAGGATGTACCGGTAGTTTGCAACTGTATAGTGGTGAATAGAACAATATCAGCTCCAGCTTTCCTCTATTCTAGGCTACTTAATGAGTACATAATTATTTACAAAATGAAATGGTACAATAGACTTCATTAGCTGAAAAAAGATTATAAGTCACACAATGGACACTTGAAATCAGTTAAGAGTTTGAATGATACAGGTGTAGCAATCTAGTTTCTGAATTCATTCAAAAAGCGAACAGTTTGTTAATGAAGTATGTTTACATAGTTTAAAGTTATGTTCCCGATTCAAGGCGTTCTACAACTGCAAAATTTCATGACATGTCCTCCAGCAAGATCCACATGTCCAGTGTCACCTTCCCAGACACACATGTCAGTGAACCATTTACATTCAAGATTGGAACAGCTTAAAAACACTAACAAGTCCCTCTGAATATCACATTTTTACCATCTGAATGTAATAACGCTCAAATGATGTCTATATTGCCGATACCTTTCCCTTCTCCCCTTACACACTTCCCCCTCCCACTGACCAGTATACAAATCCCCCCCAGTGAAAAAAGGTGTACGAACATCTTTTTGCACGAACATCGCCTTCTTCCTTAAATTTCAGGCAACGCTGTATATAAAGTACGCTTTGTGACACCGAAAAGAACACTGGGAACTGAGGGATGTTTCGAGACATATCTGTCCGTGCACTGGGAAAGGAACCACCTACCATGACCGACGTGTGGACAGACCCGTCAGAACAGGGCCCACTATACATCGGCAACAGTCATAGTTGTTGACTTGTTGAGTCGGCAGCATCAAGAAATCCTGTAACTGAGTGAGTTCACTCCACTACACAAACAGTCTAATTTACCCACCTTTACCCTGCATTTGACCCACCTAACCACAATCTATGTACAGGAGTAGTACGAGACACAGTACCATGTATTTTTGACTGCCTCGCCCCAGGGGGGACCGGGAGATCACCGTCGGTAAATTAAGCCAAAGGTGGAGCTTCATCTCATACCTCATTTACACATCCTCTGCTATACCCAGGATGGAAAGACAAGGTCAAATATGACATTTCGTACAGTGCTCGTTACCCTGTAATACACGACGTGTCTTCGAGGGGGCGTCTTTTCAAATCACATAAAAGAAAGGGGTAGGCTGACAAAACGCCACCGCGATACTCACACAAGACAAGACTGTTCCGCTTGGGTAAGGAATAACAATTCGTCTACAGTTGGAAATCAGTGAATTGAAGTACTTAAAATGGTGTGTGTTATTTTGTTGACAACTTAAAAGACTTGTTGTGTACATCCATGCTCCAATTTTAGGGGCGAGATCAATAGTTCAATGTAGGATAACAAAACTAATTTCTTTTATGGGGGGGGGGGTTTGAGCTATTTTAATTCTCATCCTACAAAACGATTTTACTTTTAATTTTTGTACCCCTAAATACAAAATATTTCTTGAGAAAATGTCAACTTGAGACCTAGAAGGTTTTTTGCTATAGTAAATGCATGGCATTAAAAAACAGCAAAAGAACTCTTCTTTACTCACTACACACTGGCTTTATATTATATTCATAGCACTGCATATTACTACATACTGGCTTTATATTCATAGCACTGCATACTACTACATACTGGCAGTATGTTCATCGCACTGCATACTACTACATATACTGGCTTTATATTCATAGCACTGCATACTACTACATACTGGCTGTATGTTCATAGCACTGCATACTACAACATACTGGCTTTATATTCATAGCACCATATACTACTACATACGTAGATAAAAATGACTGTGTGGTTTGAAGCGATTTTCAATTTTAGCCAACTTAGTTGGGGGGGGGGGGTTCTGAGGCCTAAGTATAAGAGTTTAGTTTTTTATCCTACATTGAAATATTGATCTCACCCCTTTCTCCTGTGAGTGCAATGAACTTAATTCATAATTAGCATAGTCAAAACAGACGACAAAATGCCTTGCGTTTGCACAATTAGGTAACATGTGATCAAGACATGATTCGTGTTATTATTCGTATTACGTGTAGCTACAGGTCTTTTGTCGTGTCTCTTGCATAATGCTTTTATATATGCCATAGTTGTACCACAATCATCCCAATCCCACCACTCCCTGAACAATTGGAGGTGGGTATATCGATGAACGCAGAACTTGAACCCAATGATGATATTTAAATTAAGATTCGTGTCGATCGATACGTTCAGAGAAATACTGCAAGTATTGGGGCAATATAATGTATATTTTTCATTGAATAACTTTCATAGGAAATGAATACATAGTGTACTTTTAATCTACGCACTCACTCTGTGTACATAACCATGGTGCTGTATCAGTGTATTAGTGTTGTCTGTATCTGCAATATAGTGCTACTCATAACAATGTCGTAGCGATAGAAAGAAGCCGAACTTCATCATTATACAAGCAGACGATCTTGGCATTGGTGATGTCGGTTGCTTTGGAAACGACACAATCCGTACACCAGCCATAGACAGTCTAGCAGCTGAAGAGTCAAACTAACACATCACGTGACAGCTGCTGCTACACGTACGCCGAGCAGAGGTGCTTTACTGACAGGACGATAATGTGTTCTGTGTAGATATTAAATGTTAATTTATAACATATGGTTCACCTTTTGTGTCAAGTACTAGTATTAAACTTTAACAAAATGTATAGATACGGTGTCATCCTGAACCAGGGTAAAGGTACATCAGTCGCCCTTTTGAAAAACAACGGAAGATTTACAGAATTACAACGCCATAAACTCGACATTATCTAATTGACTGTTAAGGTAGGTTTTTATCAATATATATCTTACTTTGGTGGTTTAGGTTCCACAAATTGCAGTGGTATTTTGCTTATAAACTCAGAGCTCGTGTAAAACCAAACAACATTCATGAATTAAATCATTAGCCAACCAGGACCAACCTTGGCCTTTGAATACGTATAACTGAAAACTCCATTGTTGGTGCATGCTAAATTAATTGTGTCACAAAAACATAAATGGCGATGTAATAGTTCACAACTGAACTATTTGGCCATGCTTTTCTTTGCACAGTACGTTTCCAACGATCATAGAATCGTGTATGCATACCGTTCATGACCTTCACCCGATAAACTTCGAGTTCTCTGATGTCGTGTTGGAGATAGATTCCTAAAAGTAAACACATTTGTTGTTGAACTTGTTTTACACGTCATGTGAACTGATAAATGAAGTGAACTTGTAGATACAATGATTCAATTGTCTGCAATTAGAGAACGCCAAAACAAGTCAGGTATGACCTGTCTCTGACCTTTTAACTGATCTCAAGAGATATTAAAAGATGCACTAGAAAAAATGCCCGCGTAAATTCTAAACACAAACTTCTGGAAAGGAACGATAAGTTACCATCGGTTGAGGAGAATGGCTACTGCTGTAGATTCACCAGAGGGCGTGTGATACCATGCCGATCAGTTCGTCGTCAAAGATGATATCAACTGATAAAAAATTTAATATCGCATAGTATTGTTATATCCAGTGAAAATAGCGTGAAGCATTTTTATCTCGGGTGCAGTTTGCAGACAAGTATACATTGACCATAAATCAAATAACATCAATTCTCCCACTTTTTACAAGAAATTCCGTTATTACCACATATGTTATTGTTAAACATCATTGATTTTCAAACTAAATTTCTTCCAATGCTATTTTGGTAGATAAATAAGGCAGGGGTGGGGGTTGGGGGTGGGTCCACGATTCACCTATTCTATATCCATACGACGTGTTCATAACTGTAATGTACCTTTTTGTTTGTTTTAGCACCAACAAGAAGTATGAACTATTTATTGATAACAGTGATAATTGGTAAGTAAAGATATTAATATGGAATAATTAATAATCAAAGGGGGCGACCTAACTTAATTCTATGTTCTCACCTTTTTTTAAATCGACGCCCTCTACGGCATGATTAAAAGAAAATAACAACGTCGACACTGATTGAAAATGAGGTAAATTCGATGAGTTTCGAAATTGTGTGATAAAGGAGAAGATATGCTAATAGAAGAGTCATTTTCCTCAATTCGTCCAACCCTTCTATTATATAGAGGTATGAAAATTAGCAAGCCTTTTCTGGCAAAACTTCCATGATGCTGAGGCGATTGTTTCAAGAGGTGTGTACATGTGAAGTTCCAAATTTTGCTTGGTTCCCAAAATTCCTTGCAGCATGCACAGTAGAGCTTTTGTTAGAGAGATCTCGATAGTAGAATTGGTGAAAATGAGTTTTCTTCGTCTCCTCTGCATAAACAAATGGATAGGACAAAATCAACCTCGTTATTACGCCCAGCTAATCACGTGTTATGATATTTGAAATGAAAATCACTAATATAATCACTTAACAGTGTTTCCTGATATGTATTTTCAGCCATCGCCATTAATTCCGTGACGTCACTAGACTGTTACGTATGTTCTGATGGATTGTACGGTCCGGTTGATACACATGAAATTTGCAGGTTTAATTTTAAAGACCATTCTGAGTATAAACAAGACTGCGACGATTTACGTGACATTGACTTCAAGAACCCAAGATGCCACGTAAGTCAAAGTCAAATCACTTTCACTGAACCGTCATAACCTAAGGGAGCCTTCAGTAATTACAAAAGGGACTGGGTCACTTTTTACAAATCGATTCTTGGGCCGGGGAGGGCCACAATTTAGAAAATTGAATAAAGGAAATTCACGTTTTAGCCAAATGGAATGAATCGGGAGGGTCACATTTTATGCAACAGACCGATTTGATCAAGGTTCCCATCCCCTTATTTGACCAAAGTTCCCATCCCCTTATTTCACCAAGGTTCCCAGCCCCTTATTTCACCAAGGTTCCCATCCCCTTTATATCACCAAGGTTCCCATCCCCTTTATATCACCAAGGTTCCCATCCCCTTATTTCACCAAGGTTCCCATCCCCTTATTTCACCAAGCTTCCCATCCCCTTATTTCACCAAGGTTCTCATCCCCTTTATATCACCAAGGTTCCCATCCCCTTATTTCACCAAGGTTCCCATCCCCTTATTTGACCAAGGTTCCCATCCCCTTATATCACCAAGGTTTCCATCCCCTTATTTCACCAAGGTTCCCATCCCCTTATTTCACCAAGCTTCCCATCCCCTTTATATCACCAAGGTTCCCATCCCCTTATTTCACCAAGGTTCCCATCCCCTTATTTGACCAAGGTTCCCATCCCCTTTATATCACCAAGGTTCCCATCCCCTTATTTCACCAAGGTTCCCATCCCTTTATATCACCAAGGTTCCCATCCCCTTATTTCACCAAGGTTCCCATCCCCTTATTTCACCAAGCTTCCCATCCCCTTTATATCACCAAGGTTCCCATCCCCTTATTTCACCAATGTTCCCATCCCCTTTATATCACCAAGGTTCCCATCCCCTTATTTCACCAAGGTTCCCATCCCCTTATTTCACCAAGGTTCCCATCCCCTTATTTCACCAAGGTTCCAATCCCCTTTATATCACCAAGGTTCCCATCCCCTTATTTCACCAAGGTTCCCATCCCCTTATTTCACCAAGGTTCCCATCCCCTTATTTCACCAAGGTTCCCATCCCCTTTATTTCACCAAGGTTCCCATCCCCTTTATATCACCAAGGTTCCCATCCCCTTATTTCACCAAGGTTCCCATCCCCTTATTTCACCAAGCTTCCCATCCCCTTTATATCACCAAGGTTCCCATCCCCTTATTTCACCAAGGTTCCCATCCCCTTATTTCACCAAGGTTCCCATCCCCTTATTTCACCAAGCTTCCCATCCCCTTTATATCACCAAGGTTCCCATCCCCTTATTTCACCAAGGTTCCCATCCCTTTATATCACCAATGTTCCCATCCCCTTATTTCACCAAGGTTCCCATCCCCTTATTTTACCAAGCTTCCCATCCCCTTTATATCACCAAGGTTCCCATCCCCTTATTTCACCAAGCTTCCCATCCCCTTATTTCACCAAGGTTCCCATCCCCTTATTTCACCAAGGTTCCCATCCCCTTTATATCACCAAGGTTCCCATCCCCTTATTTCACCAAGGTTCCCATCCCCTTATTTCACCAAGGTTCCCATCCCCTTATTTCACCAAGGTTCCCATCCCCTTTATATCACCAAGGTTCCCATCCCCTTATTTCACCCAGGTTCCCATCCCCTTATTTCACCAAGGTTCCCATCCCCTTATTTCACCAAGGTTCCCATCCCCTTATTTCACCAAGGTTCCCATCCCCTTTATATCACCAAGGTTCCCATCCCCTTATTTGACCAAGGTTCAATCCCCTTTATTTCACCAAGCTTCCCATCCCCTTTATATCACCAAGGTTCCCATCCCCTTATTCACCAAGTTTCCCATCCCCTTATTTGACCAAGGTTCAATCCCCCTTATATCACCAAGGTTCCCATCCCCTTATTTCACCAAGGTTCCCATCCCCTTATTTCACCAAGGTTCCCATCCCCTTATTTCACCAAGGTTCCCATCCCCTTATTTCACCAAGGTTCCCATCCCCTTATTTCACCAAGCTTCCCATCCCCTTTATATCACCAAGGTTCCCATCCCCTTATTTCACCAAGGTTCCCATCCCTTTATATCACCAATGTTCCCATCCCCTTATTTCACCAAGGTTCCCATCCCCTTATTTCACCAAGCTTCCCATCCCCTTTATATCACCAAGGTTCCCATCCCCTTATTTCACCAAGCTTCCCATCCCCTTATTTCACCAAGGTTCCCATCCCCTTATTTCACCAAGGTTCCCATCCCCTTATTTCACCAATGTTCCCATCCCCTTTATATCACCAAGGTTCCCATCCCCTTATTTCACCAAGGTTCCCATCCCCTTATTTCACCAAGGTTCCCATCCCCTTATTTCACCAAGGTTCCCATCCCCTTATTTCACCAAGGTTCCCATCCCTTATATCACCAAGGTTCCATCCCCTTATTTCACCAAGGTTCCATCCCCTTATTTCACCAAGGTTCCCATCCCCTTTATATCACCAAGGTTCCCATCCCCTTATTTCACCCAGGTTCCCATCCCCTTATTTCACCAAGGTTCCCATCCCCTTATTTCACCAAGGTTCCCATCCCCTTATTTCACCAAGGTTCCCATCCCCTTTATATCACCAAGGTTCCCATCCCCTTATTTGACCAAGGTTCAATCCCCTTTATTTCACCAAGCTTCCCATCCCCTTTATATCACCAAGGTTCCCATCCCCTTATTCACCAAGTTTCCCATCCCCTTATTTGACCAAGGTTCAATCCCCCTTATATCACCAAGGTTCCCATCCCCTTATTTCACCAAGGTTCCCATCCCCTTATTTCACCAAGGTTCCCATCCCCTTATTTCACCAAGGTTCCCATCCCCTTATTTCACCAAGGTTCCCATCCCCTTATTTCACCAAGCTTCCCATCCCCTTTATATCACCAAGGTTCCCATCCCCTTATTTCACCAAGGTTCCCATCCCTTTATATCACCAATGTTCCCATCCCCTTATTTCACCAAGGTTCCCATCCCCTTATTTCACCAAGCTTCCCATCCCCTTTATATCACCAAGGTTCCCATCCCCTTATTTCACCAAGCTTCCCATCCCCTTATTTCACCAAGGTTCCCATCCCCTTATTTCACCAAGGTTCCCATCCCCTTATTTCACCAATGTTCCCATCCCCTTTATATCACCAAGGTTCCCATCCCCTTATTTCACCAAGGTTCCCATCCCCTTATTTCACCAAGGTTCCCATCCCCTTATTTCACCAAGGTTCCCATCCCCTTATTTCACCAAGGTTCCCATCCCTTATATCACCAAGGTTCCATCCCCTTATTTCACCAAGGTTCCATCCCCTTATTTCACCAAGGTTCCCATCCCCTTTATATCACCAAGGTTCCCATCCCCTTTATATCACCAAGGTTCCCATCCCCTTGTAAGTACTAAAGACTGCCTAAAATCCACACCCTAGCGTGATTTAGTTCATAGAGTCAGTACTTATTAACACTTCTTCTGTCAACTTTGACTTCAGATGAGATTGGAAATAAAACTATTCAAAAATTGTATCAGCTTTTACGTCGGATGTAGAGGCTTACATGATTTCCTTGTGAATAGTGAACTATCTTGACTCGAAGTGAATAAGACAGCTTTGGTTGCTTTTTGTGAGAGAAATATTCATTTAATTAAGTTATCCACTACAAGCTATAAATCGATGATATTTCTTATCTATATACAATGTATACACACAACACTGGGTAAACTGTTATATGAATCCAATTAATTATTAGGACATAAAGCTTGTGAAACGCGTAAAGTACCAATATATAATGATGGGATTGCTTATTTACTGGATAAAATGAATTCCTTGACGATTTTTTTTTAAATTCGTACTTACAATAGGAAGCTTGGAGTAGAACTTTCGATGGTGAGGTAGATGTATTCGTACGTGGATGCATAGAAGCAACGGACTGTCACGATGATTGTAAAATGGGTACACATGGTAAGTAGCTATGTCTGTCTTATGTATGTCCGTCTGACTGTCAGTCTGTCTGTATGTATGTATGTATGTATGTATGTATGTATGTATGTATGTATGTATGTATGTATGTATGTATGTAGGTAATGTCTGCCTGTCTGTCTGTCTGTCTGTCTGTCTGTCTGTCTGTCTGTCTGTCTGTCTGTATGTATGTATGTATGTATGTATATATGTATGTGTGTGTGTATGTATGTATGTATGTATGTATGTATGTATGTATGTATGTATGCATGCATGCATGCATGCATGCATATATGTACCTGTATGCATGTGTCCGTCCACCTGTTTGCCTGTCTGTCAATCATTAAATCTGATGTTTGTTTGTTTACCTGTATGTCTGTTGCATTATTGACATTTGTTACTCTTTCATCTGTGTATTTATTTATTTATTTATTTATTTATTCGTTCGTCGTCTTTCAATCTTTCCTTTTATTCATCAATCCATCCATTCTTTCACCCGTTCATTCATTCATTCTTTCTTTCATTCATTCAATCCTTCATTCATTCATTCAAATATATCTCTAATCTAGTTCTTTTAAATCTATCTCATAACTAGATAATCAGATGTGTTCGTATTGTTGCGATGATGACTATTGCAACGATGGTATGGCAGTAGGCAGTGCACATAGTCCAACTACCCATCTGGTGACGTACCTTATCTGTTCTGTGATCATTGGTTTTATCTACCACACCTAGTAATGTTGGAATGTTAACTGGTACATTAGATACAGTGGAACTTTTATGCTTCCAAAGAAAACATTTTCTCAGTGTACCCTTTTATATAACTTGTCTTTGTTTTTTGCTTATCACATGCTTACAAGTAATATTTGTCAGAATAAACAGTAGCTTTTTGTGAAACTAAAAAAGATATTCATTAGCCGAATTAAAAACTGTTAAAAGTACACAGGCAGCTTACAACGCATTGGCAAACTTTTTCAATATTATGAAGCTCTTTGAAAGGGTTATAAATAAAAGTTGACATAAAAGAAACTGTTAAAAGTAAAAATGGCACAGGAAATGACGCAGGGCAAAATTTGAACGAACCCCCTCTAATGTTTTGCGTTAATTATAACAGTACATTTGGCTAAGAGTTTCCCTACATACACTAGAAATTGAGTTAGGTCGATAGACGGACAAATCCGAAAAAGACACCACTAAAAGGTTATCGAAGACGATTTTCTTTTTCTTTTTGTTTGTATGAAAATATCATTTTTATGACAAAAGTACATAAGTGAGCACATAATGATTAGAGAAACTCATATTTTGTTGAAATTATTGATTTGATTTCTTTCTTTTACCAAAGATAATAAAGATTTCTTGTGTCTTGTATTCAAACACTGTTGATACGAACCTTTAATTTCACGATAATATATATCTCTGTGTTGCATCACGTTGACATCATCATTACCTTAGTCTGTAAGGTACGCCACGGCGGGGCGCCCTCACACATCGGATCCCTTTCAAGCCGGTGAGGGCGGAGCGACAAGACGTATCTTACCGTCTACATTATCCTAGTACCTTTCCCAACAAGTTGTAAAACTGCCTATGCCCACACACAAACACATCCCCATAACATAACTTTCTCTAAGGTAATATAATGAGAAAACGAATCCATTGCCCATTTTCGAGCCCTTGTACCATATTAAATAAATACTCAGAATCACTTACATACAGTTTATCATGTTATACTTGTATTTATATTTCCATTTTAAAATACAATAAAATAACATATCAAGTACACAAACACTTATATTTTTAATTGTTGCAGATTTATAATTTTCTTTTACAGATGAAGGCAAATTTGCGATTACAATCGTTGTCATTCCATTGGTAGTCTGAAATAAGATAGATTCAAACACAGATTAGAACTTGAGATGTATGTATGTATGTATGTATGTATGTGTGTATGTATATATGTATGTGTATGTGTGTATGTGTATGTATGTAATGTATGTATGTATGTATGTATGTATGTATGTATGTATGTATGTATGTATGTATGTATGTATGTATGTATGTACGTATGCGCACGTATGACCAGAGTGTGGCATACATATCATGTATGTATGTATGTAATGTCGCGAAGAGTTTGCGGGTGTCGCGCCCCCGGATGTCTGTATTGGGCTGGTCTCAGCATCTCGAGAAAGTCGGATTTTTCCCTGCTTTTCAGGTCCTGATATCCCGTATCTTAGTCGAAGCACATTTTTCATATGCCAATCAGTTGATATGGGGCGGAGTCTTGGTCACATGGTCAAATAGCTATACCAATTCATTTCTCCAATGCTGCTCTCTCTCAAGGTGGACACCGTCTAGTCAACATCGTGGCCAATATGCTCTTGACATAATCTTAAGGTTTATCGCTATTTTCACTTCTTTTCTGTTAAAACCTATTTCTTCGTTTAGGGAAACGTTTTCTTGTACGACTCTGTGACGTTGATTTTTCTCATGAAGTTGTCGTGATAGTTCAGGTTTCTTGAGTTGTGTCGTAGTCTAGAGACATTGGCATTGGCAAACGTTTCGTTATTCAATTTTATAGTTGTGCGTGCCCTACATAAACTCAATCGAACAGCTTGGTGTGATGAAGCGGGCTTTTCATGCTTACTGATGGCTGGCTAAGGCTACCACTTACTAGCTTTCGTCGAAGGCATTCTAGTCTTAGTGTTATAGGTGCTAAATATCAGACTTTTCCGTGTACTGTACACGAGTTTGCACAGTATGTAATGTTATTTTATCACATCAGCAAATGTTACCTTGTCCAAAGATTTCGGCTTGACTCATTTGGCTTCCTCAGTGAACTGAACATTTTCGCCAGGTGTTAACGGCGTCACCACGTCACATTGACAAAGTACTGTGGAATTAAGGACTTGATCGTATGCGTGTGGCAGCTGCAACCCTACATCTCGGTCCATTGTACACTTCTCCTTCCGTATATAAATTACCTCCCGCCATTATTTGGTACCCATCAATATCTACTTGGCGTCCCCTGGTACATCAATATTATATTCTTCCACTGCTGATTTCATGGTTTTCTCCCCAAAGTGATTTTCTGTGTTCTTCTATTATCCTGGATTTCAGTGATTTTCTGTGTTCTTCTATCCTGGGTTTTAGTTGTCTCCCACTTTCTCCATTGTACGAACCATCGCATGCAGACGGTAACATGTAATCCTGGAGTTAGCCTAGCCCCGGGCCCCCTCACACCTGTTCTGAATGGGTCTTGTCGTTGGGAGCCACTACCATGAAAAGACCATGAAATAAAATCCCGACCTACCTACCCTATTTTCTTAAGTCATGTTATCGAAAACAAAACTTTTTTTTTACCATAGTCGATAATTAGTCCACGAATGTTACATGGACTCTCGACGAATTCTACGGTACTTAGACAAAGACAACCCAGAAAACACGTACATATTCACTTTGTACACAATTCTTTGTATTACTGCTATTAACTATGGACTCCAGCAACGGCTATGTATTAACATAAAATATATTGAACAGGGACGTTTAACAATCGTAATTCGGTATTTGAATTTTCATTTACTTGTCAAAGGTGTCAAACGCTGACATTTTGATTACAATATCTGACCATGAACCAACAACACATGGCATAACATTTAATTGATTTAAAATTCACTTACATTCTGTGATGTAATATGCTAGTACGGTCAAATTATTTGTAGTAAACCTAATACTACAAGTGGGTCAGGTAATTTGCACAGGATTGTCTGTTTACAACATCATCAAAATCAGGGATAAAAGTCTGATACTTGCCATAAAATTCTCGCATTTCAACGCAGTGCTCATTGCCATCCTGATTGTTTGGTTCTCCAGGAATCCAATAAGTGTATTCCACCTCTGATCCATCAGTCCACTCAAAATAACCCTCCTTCAGTAGAAAAAAGGTTTAGAACTGATTGATATCGTATTGTACATTCGTTCTAATGATTTAAGTTATTATTTAGAACAAAAAAAATATCCGAAATGGCATGCTTGGATTGTAAAAGGTTTTCAGTTCCTGCAGGAATATAGTACGTTTATCTATCTGTCTGTGTCTCTATGTCTGTCTCTGTCTGTCTGTCTGTCCATCTGTCCGTCCGTCTGTCCGTCTGTCTGTCCCTCCCTCCCTCCGTCTGTCTGTCTGTCTGTCTGTCTGTCTACCCACCCGAACTGCTTATATGTTATACCTTCATCTTTGCTCACAAGGCTGTAGTTTGGGCACTATTTAAAGATGTGTCAAGCTCCCAATATGGTAATACACATAATGTGTCGTCCAACTGTACTTAGATATTCGACCCTGAATGTCAAAGTCAAAGATCAAGGTCTCAAAAGAAAGCTTTCTACCGTGTTCAAGTCGTGTAAACCAATCCATGTAATATCAGCATTAGTAAGGCTTGATACAAAATACTGTTCAGTTGGTGATAGTATAGATGTTAAAGTCCCACCACGGTTTTCCTCATCATTTCTACAGAATTCTGCAGCATCTGTCCATGTCTTGAGCTCATCATCAGCGTCTCCTACAAAGCGGTAGCAATAGCCATCGAACTCATTGAAGACACATGGCGCACGTACACCTACTTTTTCTGAAAATTAATTTTAAAAATTATTATATTTACGTAATAGTTGGTTATATGACTGTTCACACTCCAGAATGGCGGCCATTTACCAAGATGACCGTCAAATCTACCACAACCAGATTTAAACTGAATGCCTCCTGGTAAGGGCAAAACTATAATTTTGGGGCTACCAACATATGTTGGAATGCAAAATTCTGAGTTATAGCTATCATATATGATGTACCCCTTAATTGAAAAAATAATTATATATGAAACTATGAAATTTGAATCCTTCATAGCTAACATATTGCCTAGTTATTAAAACATTAGGTCATTCCATGTACAGATTGTTTAGCACACTTTTTCGTTAAATAAGGTCGTGGTAATTATGGGAGGTGTTCATTTTTTCTGTACAAAAATCAATATATTAATATATTATTTTACCTTCCTCTACTTGAATGAAGCCAATTGTCAGAAGTATGCTTTGGAATAGGCAGAAATATGTAAGACATTTCGACTGCATCTTTACGAATTTCTGTAAGCAATAGAACAAGTGTGTTAACCTGTAATGCTTCGACGTCTAACTCACATTAAAAGGTGCTTAAGTGTTGGATCTGTCTGTCTGTCTGTCTGTCTGTCTGTCTGTCTGTCTGTCCTATTTGGCTGTCTGGTTGTCTTGTCATTATCTGAAGAAACAATGGTGCAAATGATATGAAATTTGGTACACATGTCACTATCAAAGTTATTTACTGTATTTGAATTGTCAGGATAAGCACAATCATGGCACTATCATTGGAAACACACATTCTACAAGTTTATAGCTATTGTAATGTGCATGTCAGTCAAATTTATTCAAGGTTTCATCAACATTTCAAACATTTACATCATTCTGTGGGTAATGTGTATGTAGATAATACATATAGCTTGGTTTAAAATTAGTTCGGAACTCAAGAATTCGAATAAAACGTGAAATTCTACATTACGTAGACTTTCACTAAATGTATGTAATTGTTGTAATTTAAACTAATTAGGCATAGTCTCTCGCTGCATTACAACTTTTGCCTTATGTACAATTTCGTAGTTAGGTAAAGCAGGTGGCTAGCTTTAGTGCTGATATTACGTCTTGGCCCTTTTACGAAATGGTGATAGATGACATGTATGCTGGTGTAACTGTTTACACTAGTGGATCTGACAGCCGACACATTCAACAGCAGCGACATAGTTTGATTATCATCAGCATTATACATTGTATGTCGTTCACATAATACAAATTTACACTGTTGTTAACTTTACACCTTTGCGTTGTAGCAAGTGAACGTAGTGTTGGTCAGTATTATCTGACATAGTGTCATAATGGTAAATATCACTACGAGAATTTGACTGAGAGTAAAAGTTGCATGTTTACAAATTGAACAAAAAATCTCTTACATATAAAATTCATAATGCCAGCATATGTGATGTCTTCCTACAATTTCAAAAATGTGATGTCATGCGAACATTGTATGGTCTACTTTTTCGAGGGTCTGTAGGTTAAAAGTATAATCTTGACACAAGAAATTGGCCACAAACCTTTACACAGATAAGTTGAACCTGGAAACATCCACTTGAGTCGTTCAGATGGGAAATGACGCGGACAATAACCAATTATTAATATATTCATAGTGATTATATTGTGTGGCACATGTGTTCAGATTTTCATTGCGATGACAAACTCTTGTTTTAGTGTTTAGGCCCCGAAGTGAGGAAATGGAAAATGGAAAATTTCTGATCAAAGAAAACTTGGCTTATGCATGGTACAATTAATGAGTTATCCCCTAATTACTAATAGTAATTATGTATGCACATTATTCGTCCAATATGCAAGTCATGCTGTGGGGTATATGAGTCATGTTATAATCAAGATATCCGCTAACATTTATGATATAACCCAAAATGACCTACCTGTAGATATGACGTCATCACTATATCCTCAACGCTGCACAATATACTGTGCTATCATTGTGATATGTCTCTTACTTAGTGAATATTATGCAAATTACGCATGAAATTTCTAATAATTTGACAATAAAGTAATTCTTGTTTACATGATGTAAGCTATATAAACTATATTTCTGAAGATTCCAATCAGAACTTATAGCAAACCCATAAGGTATTGTCAAGTATTAGAAATCATTATTTATGCAAATGAATCGTAAACATGCAAAGCTATGTTTACCATGACCTAATTAGTTTGTGTGAATCTAACATGGATGATGTTTATCAAGTTTCATTATAATTGATATTAGTTTTGAAGCACAGACAGACAGACAGACAGACAGACAGACATACAGACAGACAGACAGACAGACAGACAGACAGACAGACAGACAGACAGACAGACAGGGAGAAAGAGGGAGAAGCTTTTTTGCAGTTTTTTCAATAGAAGTGAAGATCATACAAATGGAAACTTGAATCGCATAGTTATGAAAGTTAACAGTATATTAGGTTTTTCGACACCCTGACAAGAATGTACATGAACAAAAACAGACCAACCATTAAAGCAATACGTGTAAGACTCGTTTCATATGTGTCATATGGTAAAATATACCATGTGTCAAAATCCCATCTTATCTTTACAGTTGCTGTAAATATTTTGATAAAGTCCAGAGATGGCCTACATTGTGTATTTGCCTACATGGATCATTTATCAATTATCATAGTGATAATCCAGAACGAGGTCATCGATACATTGATAATTAAATGGTACTAAGTGACCTCAACACAGTGAAAATATCATCCAGGTTACTGGTGACATAGGTTGCGCACGTCATGTAAATAACACCCGGTACACACATACATAAATACACACACACACACACACACACACACATACATACATACATACATACACACATACATACACACACACACACACACACACACACATACATACATACATACATACATACATACATACATACATACATACATACATACATACATACATACATACATACATGCATCAAGTACACCATATGTCTAGAGAAAATCAGGTGTCTCAACTTCCTTGATATGACGTCATCATGTCTATCAAAAGTCGTCAAATTTCAAATGCATACACTTCATATTTTTTTATATCTGTCTGCAAGTTGTATTAATTCCATATGCAATAACACCTCACCAAAAGTAAAAATTTCAAATTATAACAAATACAATATTCTTATGACAAATCACTTTGAATCAAACACGTCATAATTTGATTATATATGTATTAGTATAATGAATCTATTATATTACAACCACGAATGTGGATTGTTCCCCCATGGCAGTCTAAATGTTGTGGTGGTTCTCACTCATGAAATCAGTGTACACTGGTAATATTTTGGCAACCGATTGTTGCTTGTTGATAATCATGTTATACGTCCTAAAAACAGTTTTACTTAACAAAATATAAAACGCATGTGAGTATGAATAAATTTCGTCGACACAGAGGATACAATTCTATCTAGAATAGTTTTGACACAAAATAACCAAATATGTGTTATCTTAAAATCAAGGTCTAAGTACTTATTTCTCTTTGTCAAAAATACTCTCCGGCAGAACTCGGTAGAGCGAACTTTCAGCTGTGATGCCATCTTGAAGTTTTAAACTCCTTACTTTCTCCAATAACTCTAGACCTTCTTTCAAATCTTCACCAGGCTTAGTTAACTCAGCACGTACAATGTATGAGAACGGATTGGGAGAACCCTCTGTGAATCTTTTATATAAGCCAGCATTGTGAAAACCAACTGATGGCGTACTATGCATCAGGTTTGCACCAGACAATTCCTTCCATGTCGTTTCCAATTCATCCGTATTCACACCATCAGTCACCTGTAGAGTGGAGAAGTAATATGTATCAACAACGCAGAATATAACATTCTCGGGGGAACTGATTTTCGCTCAAACTTGTACGTTGCTGTTTTTGCCTCACTTCCTCTTCTCAGATGATCAAATGCAACAGTTTACAAGTATGCTTACAGTCTGTAAGGTATTGCATTAGAGATGTGATTTACTAGACATAAAACAAATTGCTTTTCCAGTCAAGCAAACAAGTGTCTATGCTTTCTTGTCAATCTTGTCAGTGTATCCGTGTATTAGGCAATTTATAACTAATGTCTCTGTCTAATAATAATAATGACACTGAAATATGTTTTGTTTTGTTCTTCATACTGATCTTGTACAAAGTCAAAGTAGTTGACTTTTGATTGGAAAATCCAGGTAACCATCAGCTGATCAGAAAATGTATTTCAAATCTTTAAGTAATTATTTCTGTCTGTGCCTCAAAAAGGAAATAGTTATAAAACTTAAAATGATGAATAGTTCTCAAGTTATATGTATTACTATATTTATTATAGCGTATTAATTCATTTCATTGCAAATGCATATTCTTACATTTCATTAAGTGATACCTGCATATGAAGAAATATGACAGAATTCTCACAATTGAGTCCAATACATGTAAACTACACACCTGTACTGTTACCTTGTTATCAACACTATTGTCTATATTTTATTTATCCGACTAACTTACCACCATTACAGAGTACATTTAATATAATATTCTCACGTGAACAAAAATATGATGAGCTCCCTCCGAATTCAATATACATTTTGCAATCAATCTATTTCAGAATTTCTATACTTTTATTCCTATAACTTTGTTTTACCTTATAACCTGTGGTGAGAAAGACAGAACTGTCTCCCTTGGGCGCTGCAGGACTGATTGGTTCACCGTCAAAGGTAGCTATTTCCAAATATCCCCCTAGAAAGACAAACTGTTTAGTAAAACATATTCATAGAAAATCAATGGAGAGAAAAGTGCTCGATGCAATATTAGTAACGACTTTTAACATCCTTATCCCTTGTGAGTGTGTGTGTGTGTGTGTTGTACATGGCTAGATTTGTTGAAATGACTGTAATGTAATAAAATGTAATAATATAATAAAATATCCTGGCGCTAGATGGCGCAATGCTCATATATCGGCAGTAATATATACTTACCAGGATGGCCAACCCGGCCTGATTGTTTGTACTTGGACATCTCAGCACCCCACTCAGCAGTCGCCAATTCCGGACGAAACATTGGAAGCTGGTCACTGTCAAATTGGGCGAAGTTATAATACTTGTACGTCTCTGTGTAACACAACAAATATAAACAGTGATATTTGAAATGGTAAATATGCGACGAAACAAAATCATGCATATAATTTCAAGTTTCCGTCGACTTTGGCGACAAGCCGTAAATCGAGGATTATCAATAATTATTTGAAATTATTTCGTACCATCGTGTCGTACATTTACAATTATATCATCATCAGAACCGTACCACATATATACAGAATTAACGACGGTTACATTTGCAGTATTTTGTACGGATGGGAAATGTTTAAAATATTCCAAAGTAATTAAAATTATTACCTGTTGGTAGATCTGCGATATCTCACGTGATTATCAGTGTAATCTCACGTGATTCCATAACTACTGAATGGTGATGTTATATCCAGGATGTTACTATGTCACACCTTATTTCAGTCGCCGTCCCTTACTTTACCAGGGTCGCAAAACTGAACAAAAAACACAAATCCAACTTACCTGTTTCTATCAAATTCTTGTGCAGCTGTGTTCTCATAAAGTGCGGATTCTTTATCACCACATCTGCCGTCATTTTCCATGAGTCGTAAAAGGCCTGGTGACCTTCATTGCCAATTTTAGAGAAGAAGTTGAATAGATTTCGTATCGTCACCGACATACTTGACTTGACAATGATGTAAGCTGTATGTGTGGGAGTAAAGCAGAGATTAGAAGTTCGGATAACTGCCATGCTTGCATTA
This sequence comes from Glandiceps talaboti, assembly GCF_964340395.1. NCBI lineage: Eukaryota > Metazoa > Hemichordata > Enteropneusta > Spengelidae > Glandiceps > Glandiceps talaboti. The sequence continues at coordinate 11,757,575 of NC_135571.1, forward strand.
TTATCCAATATTCTAAATCTGTCTGTAAAAATATGAAAACTTCTCGTATGTCAGATGGGTTGTCAGTGCCCGTCAGCTTTTATATGCGAAGGATCCACAGAGTTGTCAAATTATACCTCCATGGCTTCAGTAAGTTGCATACTACGAATATATTTTCAATACGTAGTAAAAATATGTCAGAAATCAACTCTGCAATGGTTCTTTGTTTAGAGAAGCATACACAAATACGTAAGTTTACAAGGTCACCCTGTGTATTACTGGTCAACTCTTTAAAAGCCATATAAATACGTGACCCACATAAATATATCTCATTTCAGCAGCGGAGTTTCCACTGACAGATATATACTGTAAAAGTATATGGGTTAGTGTACTTTCATGCGTCAATACACAGGACACTGAAATGACAAAATGCATTCACTCTGTCTCTCCTTTTCTGCAGTGTTCACACGAAAATTTGTTAACAAGGTTATGTCATCGTTTGTTTGTTTACTAATAGTAGTCGTGTATTTGTATTTGGTATTACTCCAAATACCGGTATGCACCATATTGATATTCTAATCGATTCCAAATTGTCACCAAATTAAAGAAGGCATACAGCTATAGTAAACGGACTAGTACTATTACTTTCCACTGAACCGACATGCATGATGCATGAATCATTGATAATGGAGGCAACAACCAAATCTGTCATTTGAAAGCACTATAACCCAGATGCAGTTGAAAGGTCAGGGTCAATATTTGCTCAGTTTTTGTGTTTCCGTTATGATCTGAAATCAAAACTCTGTCAAACCCAAACCCCTGTATCTTCCTTGTAAGCCTGTTGGTGTATTTCAAGTAAAGAATGGTGTACGTAACTGTTACCTGTGTAGGTGAACTTGATCTTGACAAATCAGCTGCCACTTCGTACGTACAACTAGGCTACCCACAGATGCAGATATATAATACACACGTTAGATCAGGGTCAAAGGTAAAGACTCCCTAACTCACCGAATATTTTAGGTCAAATAATGCAAATAGGCAGAGTTCAACAAGGAATAATGTATAAAGAATAACAATACAAAATTGATATATGTGAAACAAAACTAAACTAGACTGTACTTTATTGAAGCTCACGTGTTTTTGTTTAATTGTATTTCATCCATCTCCACCCAGACACACATACACCACACACACACATCGCGCGTCTCATGTCGCTAAGATAATTATTGAAATCCTATTGACTTCACGTACGTACGTACGTACATACATACATACATACATACATACATACATACATACATACATACATACATACATACATACATACATACATACATACATACGTACATACATACGTACATACATACATACATACATACATACATACATACATACATACATACACACACACACACACACACACACACATACATACATACATACATACATACATACATACATACATGTACATACATACATACATACATACATACATACATACATACATACATACATACATACATGTACATACATACATGTACATACATACATACATACATACATAACTAGAATACAACTGATATTTCATTGGCAAAACAATTTATCCATTGTTCTATCGTTATTTATTAAAACATTGCATTTCTTGCACCCTGTTTGTTTTCCAATTTAAGATTTTATTACATAAAATTGTCATCAATGCCATTATATCTAATCATCAAAATATATCTAGCGATGTTCACAAGGGATGTGCTCTTGGCCCAACTTTATTCGTAATATATGTATAAATGATATTCCAATGTCCATAAATGAGTCTGATTTCAGATTATACACAGGTGACAAGAAGTGGATGAATTAATATTACACAATCACAAATGAACTGACTTAAACATTATTAATGGTGATTTCTCTAATGCCATCAGCTGGTGTGTTTATAATAAACTGACAATAAACACTAAACTAAGTCGTAAAGAGTTATATGCCTCACTTGAAATAAAAACACATTCCTTATATTAAGTTGCGTCAGCTAATTTAGTTACAGCATTGGATTGGGAAAATGACAATTACCTATTGTATAAAGTGCATCATTAGTCCAGATATGACCACCATGTCTATCAAAAGTTATCAAATTTCAAACACATACACTGCATTTATTTTCTTAGGTAACTCATGGAGCTAGACGTAAAAGAGATATCTTGAGATTTGATGGAATAGCACGCGACCAATCACCTGTGGATACAGAGAATACAATTCTATCCACTATAGCTTTGACACAAAATAACCATTTATGTGTTATCTTAAAATCAAGGTATAAGTACTTATTTCTCTTTGTCAAAAATACTCTCCGGCAGAACTCGGTAGAGCGAACTTTCAGCTGTGATGCCATCTTGAAGTTTTAAACTTCTTACTTTCTCCAATAACTCTAGACCTTCTTTCAAATCTTCACCAGGCTTGGTTAACTCTGCACGTACAATGTATGAGAACGGATTGCGAGAAACGTCTGTGAATCTCTTATATAAGCCAGCGTTGTGAAAACCAGCTGATGACGTACTTTGCATCAGGTTTGCACCAGACAATTCTTTCCATGTGGTTTCCAATTCATCCGTATTCACACCATCAGTCACCTGCAGAGTGGAGAAGTAATATGTATCAACAACGCAGAATATAACATTCTCGGGGGAACTGATTTTCGCTCAAACTTGTACGTTGCTGTTTTTGCCTCACTTCCTCTTCTCAGATCAACAAACGCAACAGTTTGTATGCTTAAGGTATTGCATTAAAGATGAGATTTACTAGACATAAAACAAATTGCTTTTCCAGTTAAGCAAACAAGTGTCAAGTATGGTTTCTTGTCAATCTTGCCTGATGTCTAATGTTCCTGTCTAATAACAATAGTAACACTGAAAAATATAGAGTTTTGTTCTTCATACTGATCTTATTCAAGTTCAAATTCAAAGTAGTTGGCTTTTGATTGGAAAATCCAGCTAACCATCAGCTGATCAGAAAAAAAGTTTCAACCTTAAATAATTGTTTCTGTCTGTGCCATCAAAAAGGAAAATTATGAATAGTTGTCAGGTTATATGTATTACTATATATATTATAGCGTATTAATTCATTTCATTACATATGCATATTCTTACATATCATTAAGTGATACCTGCATATGAAAAAATATGACAGAATTATCACAATTGAGTCCAATACATGTAAACTACACACCTGTACTGTTGCGTTGTTATAATCACTATTGTATATATTTTATGTAACAGACTAACTTACCACCATTACAGAGTACATTTAATATAATATTCTCACGTGAACAAAATGATGATGAGCTCCCCCGGAATTCAATACATTTTGCAAGACGGTTGTCAATCCATGTCTGTACTTTTATTCCTTTAACTTTGTTTTACCTTAAAACATGTGGTGAGAAAGACAGAACTGTCTCCCTTGGGCACTGCAGGACTGATTGGTTCACCGTCAAAGGTAGCTATTTCCAAATATCCCCCTAGAAAGACATAAAGTTTAGTAATATACATCCATATAAAATGAACACGATTGTATATATATCATATTGTCTACCTGGAGAGAGAAGTGCTCGATGCAATATTAGGTACGACTTTTAACATATCCTTATGCCTTGGATTAAGTGTGTGTGTGTGTGTGTGTGTGTGTGTGTGTGTGTGTGTGTGTTGTACACGGCTAGATTTGTTGAAATGATGTAATGTAATAAAATGTACGTAATAATATAATAAAATATCCTGACGCCAGATGGCGCAATGCTCATATATCGGCAGTAATATATATATAACACAGTACGTTGTGACATACCAGGATGGCTAACCCGGCCTGACTGTTTGTACTTAGACATCTCAGCACCCCACTCAGCAGTCGCCAATTCCGGACGAAACACTGGAAGCTGGTCACTATCAAATTGGGCGAAGTTATAATACTTGTACGTCTCTGTGTAACACAACAAATATAAACAGTGATATTTGAAATGGTAAATATGCGATGAAACAAAAACATATACATATAATTTCAAGTTTCCGTCGACTTTGACGACAAGCCATAAATCGAGCATTATCAATAATTATTTGAAATTATTTCGTACATCGTGTCATACATTGACAATTATACCGTTTTCAAAGCCGTACCACACGTATACAGAATTAACGGTTACATTTGCAGTATTTTGTACGGATGGGAATTGTTTAAAATATTCCAAAGTAATTAAAATCATTACCTGTTGGTAGATCTGTGACATCTCACGTGATTATCAGTGCAATCTCACGTGATTCCATAACTACTGAATGGTGATATCAAATCCAGGCTGTTACTGTCACAGCTTATTTCGCCGTCTCTTACTTTACCAGGGTCGCAAAACTGAACAGAAAATTCCGACTTACCTGTTTCTATCAAATTCTTGTGCAGCTGTGTTCTCATAAAGTGTGGATTTTTCATCACCATATCTGCCGTCATTTTCCATGAGTTGTAAAAGGCCTGGTGACCTTCATTGCCAATTTTAGAGAAGAAGTTGAAAAAGTTTCGTATCGTCACTGCCATACTTGACTTGTTCGATGTTGTAAGCTGTATGTATGGGAATAAAACAGAGTTTAGAATATGTATGGCAGTAAGGCTGAGTTTAGAAATATTGTATTGCCACCGGTATGTGTGCAGTTCTCACTGCTGTAAGCTTAAAACGAGGGGTAGTAAAACAAGATATGTGTTTTGTCTTGTCACCAACTGGAAAGCACAAACACTATCCATAGTATAACAATCAAACCAGAAAGACTGCACAGTTTCAATAGGGAACTTGCAATCCAGACTGAGCATGCTCAGACGCAGAGGACTATGGGATTATCTGTGGTTATCGTAATACCTAATATTGAGCTACTGATAAAATAAACCTCTCACAATTGTCAGGGTGACTATGAATTGATTATTTGTGGTTACAAACAATGTAACAATATCGTTTACAATGCCTATTGATTAGTATTTATTATCATATGTCCCATGATGCAACATTCAACATGGCGGGTTTTCAAGTCCCCTATTAGGCGGCCATTTCACCTATATCGAGTTTTTTCCAAATTACACTGTCCTTAGTATATATATATTTGTTATTTTGTGAGAGTAAATAAACGCACTACCGTTATATATAACGACAGTTTCAACAGTTTTTATTTAAAATCATTTCAAAAATTTAACGACCTTATCTAAATTTGAATTTGATCATTTGTTCAATCATTTTTGTTGAAGATGAATAAATGTATATGTGTATGGTAAATACGTCACTGTCATCACAAATAAGATGATGATGATGATGATGATGATGATGATGATAATAATAGATTTTCCGGTTCCAAGATGCATTGCACGAGAGGAGGACGTCGCTTATGTTGTTACATGTAGTCTTGTTTTGTCTATATTACGTTTGAAATAACATTTTCATCAGGAAATTATGGAAACACATATTGTCCTCTTTGATTATGAGTGATTTTATAGAACAAAGACTAAACATCATCAATAACACACCGTGATTTTACAGGTGAACCCACGGTACGGTCAGGTGACCATCCCCAAGTAGCGTGTGCAAACCCCTCAGCGTATACACAATACATGGTATTATATTGAGGGACGCGCAATGCATCTTGGAACCGGCAACAGGTATATGCCTTATTGTTTGCCCAATTTGACAAAGTAGCACAAGCCGAGTTTCTAGCTTTTTATCCAAGTGTAAATACTTACATGAAACCTTGACTGAACTATTCTAGTACTATGTCAATGTCGACACATGTCGTCTCTACATTTATTATTGTCTTCTGGCATTAATTGTTGAACAGTTATCGCATAATAAGGATATCATCAATATTCGGATACATTTGATAAATTACGTCATCAGATCGTTTATAACTTATATTATAACACCAGGTTTGAGTTCAGTCAATTGCAAGTGATGATTAAATATGCAAGTGATGGTTAAGTTGCATACTACGAATATCTTTTAAATACGTAGCAAAAATACGTCAGACATCAACTCTGCAATTGTTCTTTGTTTAGAGATCTAGAAGCGTACACAAATATGTAAGTTTACAAGGTCACCATGTGCCATGACGGATTTTTGCATTAGCGGTTCAAGTGCGATTTTGCCAACTTGGTCAACCAGCAAGTCGGGTGTCATAAAAAAATTGTTTGCATCACTAAAGGTATTTGCAATGTCACTGATAATGAGTCAGTAAAACTGATAACAACTGATATGACATTAGGGGCTTCACACTTAAATATTGAGCTTAGCTTTGCCTGATGTGTTATGTAATAGTGCTTTATCACATTTGTAAATATTGCCAACAAACACTATTCAGTGATAAGAAAGAAAAGAAACCCCACTTCCTTAGTTAATGGTTTGATTCTATAATGGTTACTCGTCAATTCCATACGTGACCAGCCTATCAGCAGCGGAGTTTCCATTGACAGATATATACTGTAAAAGTATATGGGTTAGTGTACTTCCTTGCGTCAATCACAGACAAGTAACTTGTTATTAGTCTGTGCGTCAATACACATGACTCTGAAATAAATGACAAAGTGCATTCGCTGTCTACAAGATTATATCATTGTTTGTTTACTAATTGTAGTGTATTTGTGTTTGGTATTACTCCAAGAACCAGTATGCACCACATTACCATACTAATTGATTCCTCATTGTCACCAATTAAAGTCAGCATACAACGAGTAAACAGACTAGTACTATTGCTTTTCATTGAACCGACATGTATGAATAATTGATACAGTTTTTTTATGTTTCCGTTATGATCTGAATTCAAAGCTCTGTCAAACCCCAACCTCTGTATCTTCCTTGTAAAGCTTAGGGTAGTGTCGCTGCCAGACTCGTGACTATCTTCCCTAATCTTTGCATGTGTGCCGAGCAGCTTAGCCGCGAGACGATAGGGACTGACTTGTCTGGACAATTTCAACAGGTTTACTATAGGCCCTAAAGACCTCACCCACGGCGGTGTGCAGTCCCCGGATGGGTTCGTACCAATGCTTGTTAGCGAAATTTCAAATTTACCCCTTTTCCCGAAATATTTCAATGAAAACATCCCCCTTTTTAGTGAATCTGGGAGAAACCACTGCAAAAAACACCCCCTTATTTCCGAAATCTGGGAGTACAGGTTTACCTTCAAGGACACTTAATTCCCCCCCCCCCCCCACTTCGTCTGGGACTGCCACCACTGGGGTACGAATCTAATGTTAGCGACAGTGTTGGGTCACAAACAGTAATTTCGAATCTTCAGTATTGTTTGCTGAAACTAATAACCTTGATTTCTCACAAGTAAAGAATGGTGTACGTAACTGTTACCTGTGTAGATGAACTTGAAAAATCAGCTGCCACTTCGTACGGACAACTAGGCTACCCACAGATGCAGATATATAATACACACGTTAGATCGGGGTCAAAGGTAAACACTCCCTAACTCACCGAATATTTCAGGTCAAATAATGTAGAAAAAGGCAGAATTCGACAAGGAATAATGTATAAAAAAATAGACTGACTAAAGAATAGCACTGAAAAATTGATATGTTAAACAAAACTAAACTAGACTTATTTTATTGAAGCCATGTGTTTTTGGTCAATTGTATTTCATCTATCACCACCTAGACACACACGCAGATCTTCAGATCTATTGCCCAGATTGATTAAAGCAAGTGGGCTATATTTAATGCAGTTAACAAACTCTTCACCTCCAGATCTATTGCCCGGATTGATTAAAGCAAGTGGGCTATATTTAATGCAGTTAACAAACTCTTCACCTCCAGATCTATTGCCCGGATTGATTAAAGCAAGTGGGCTATATTTAATGCAGTTAACAAACTCTTCACCTCCAGATCTATTGCCCGGATTGATTAAAGCAAGTGGGCTATATTTAATGCAGTTAACAAACTCTTCACCTCCAGATCTATTGCGCGGATTGATTAAACCAAGTATCCTATTTTTAAAACTCTTATTTACAATATTTTTCAACGAGGAACACACATAATGAAATAAGTTCACCCTTGGTCGATGTTTATGTGACAGAACAGACACGTTGCATATTGTGAAACCTTCTAACTCGTACATCGTTTTGACAACAACGAATATTAAAAGATACACTGTGAGAATAGAGACATTTGAGAGTATGACATGGCACCAGGTTGAATTGTATATATCACATATATCTTGCTTCATCATGTATGTTATATTTTATGTACGTGTTTCCAACCTGTCTGACTACTTCTAATTTAATCTTGATTAACAATATAACAATACTGTAAACATTTTAATCAGATCAAAGGACACTAGATTTATATCGAACAGGTTTTGGGAGAGCAGCATGTCCGAGTTTCGAACATTACTAACTTACAAATCCTGACTGACATTAACGACAACACTGTAACAACACTGTTTTTTATCAGATCAAAGGGCACCGGATTTATTTGGAACAGATTTTGGGAGAGCGCCCTGTCTGTCTCTCTGTCTCTGTCTGTCTCTCTGATTGTCTGTCTGCCCGTATATATATATATATATATATATATATATATATATATATATATATATATATATATATATATATATATATATATATATATATATATATATATATATATAGTTTTGGTAGTACTGGAACTCTTTCTTGGGTGTAACTCGGAGTTTCACGCATATTGCGATCATCAGACACTCTGATGATGATCGCAATATGCGTGAAACTCCGAGTTACACCCAAGAAAGAGTTCCAGTACTACCAAAACTATTACGCTCTGCCACTGCGGCATAGAGCACTGTCTTAGCAGATTGATACTCACCGAGTTATATATATATATATATATATATATATATATATATATATATATATATATATATATATATATATATATATATATATATATATATATATATATATGGTGTGTGTGTGTGTGTGTGTGTTTATTTGCACAATGTTACTTTCATGAACATTTTTTAAGTAATATAGACATTAAAAGTTTGAAATGTTTTCATTGCCCTTATATGGTAGGCATTCAATTGACATTTTGAATATGTCACTTTACTTGTTTTACCATTTTAATGACAATTACAACATCAAAGATTCATTGCATTATATAGTAAACCAGAGGTGACAGAGTAGGACCGTGTACTTCTAGATTAAAGTGAAATAAACTGTTCAAACGTTTGCTGTTACTTTCTTTAAAAAAAGTTCAACCCCTTCTCTGTTAAAATCAGGAAAACAAAATTTAGATTTCAGTACAAATGTATGATGAAATAGACATCAACATATTACGAAATGAAGCTAATAGGGAACTTCCAATCCTGACTGAGTATGCTCAGACGCAAAGGACTATGGGCTTATCTGTGGTCATTGCAATACCAAATCTGGTGCTACTGATAACATTAACCTCCAACAATGGTCTGGGTAACTATGAATTGATTATTTGTTACAAATAATGTATCAACATTGTTTACAATTAGTATTCATTATTACGTTTCTCATGATCCAACATTCAACATGGCGGGATTGCAAGTTCCCTATTTTGGAAACCAGCATAGCCACCAAATAATACCTTAATTCTGGGAGATTTTCGGCTTCCTTGAAAATAAGGCGAGGGACCATCAAATTTCTTATTTCAAAAGAACCAGACGCAAGTTTCCATATTACAAAGTTATGAGAGATTTTAAGGACTCTGATAGGGGGTCAACTTGATTTCGTGTACACATGGTACATTAAATTTTAGACATTTTTTATCACTTCTACATGCCATTTTAACTAGAGTTTTCGTCCCTTTCTTATTGAGTAATCCCGATTGACAGTAAGTAAAACAGTAACATGTTGTTGTGAACAGGTGGAGGGGATAATACGGCATCTAGGGTAGATTGCAATTTTCTTTCCCATATCACCTCTATCTGTAGATTTCATTTTAAATCTGGGGAGGTTTTTTTTGTAATTTTCTTATTATTAAATCTTGACTGACAAATAAGACAATAACACATTGTTGTGCCACTGTAAACAGGTGGAGGGGATCATATGGTATCAACATAAATTGCAAATATATTTTCGTGTATAACCACTGTACATTTGACTAGAATTGAATCTTTCAAAAGCCTTTTTCTTATTTTTTCGACGAGATCATAAGGCACTACATACAATTTGGACATATTTTGCCACATAAGAGCTCTGTCTGTCTGTCTGTCTGTCTGTCTGTCTACCAGCCTTTGTGTGCGAGACTGCTTTTCTGTCAGTCTGTCTGTTGTCTATGCATAGGTATATGTGAATAGGTAGGGAGGTGTAAGGTAGTATATATATATATATATATATATATATATATATATATATATATATATATAACTCGGTGAGTATCAATCTTCTAAGACAGTGCTCTATACCGCCGTGGCAGAGCGTAATAGTTTAACAATTTAAAATCTGGTGCTACTGATAACATTAATTTAACGTAATAGAGCAAAATCTGTTCCAAAACTATATATATATATATGCCTGCCTCTCTGCATGCCTGTCTGTGCATAGGTACATGTAAATAGGTAGATATATATAGGTTTAAGGTAGTGTGTGTGTGTATATATAGTGAGCTACAGTTGCATGGACAACATGGGTAAAATCACATATGCTCACAACAAATCCTTGAAAAGTAGAACCGAACTTATCAGCAAATGCAGACATGCTAATAAGTTCTTACTTTAAAATGCGTAAATTTTATTTACATATATTTTTGTGTACACACAGCCGTATAGCAAGAATCAGTCTTTTTTGTTGCCTAATTTCATAATCAGACAGCATGAGACTCTATCACATATTGGTATTGTCATTCATCCTAAAGTACCATTGCATGATATTAATACTATGTTTCAGATGATCACCCCAATGGCCTGTTCATATCAAACAACAGGAACGAAAAACGTACAGTATTTTAACGGTTAACTCATAAATCAAACTATACCTGAGTTTATGGTGTGTCAGACGTGTCGTTTATTTAATACTTTGGTTTAAACTATATTAAAATAAACAATGATAACATTTTTCAGATTGCGTTGTCATGATTTTAGTATCGATCACATGTTTGCTGTGTAACCTTTCCCAAAATACATAACCAACGGCATTGGTAATTTCATACACGTTGCATACTAATTTCATAATCAGACAGCATGAGACCCTATCACATATTGGTATTGTCATTCATCCTAAAGTACCATTGCATGATATTAATACTATGTTTCAGATGATCACCCCAACGGCCTGTTCATATCAAACAACGGGAACGAAAAACGTACAGTGAGTCAATAATTTTAACGGTTAACTCATAAATCAAACTATACCTGAGTTTATGGTGTGTCAGACGTGTCGTTTATTTAATACTTTGGTTTAAACTATATTAAAATAAACAATGATAACATTTTTCAGATTGCGTTGTCATGATTTTAGTATCGATCACATGTTTGGTGTGTAACCTTTCCCAAAATACATAACCAACGGCATTGGTAATTTCATACACGTTGCATACGTCAAAGATATACGTTTTTAATTACATTCGACTTAGTGAGCTATTGTCCGAGTCTTTCCATCGTTAGATCACTCGAATCAGGTAAAATTTGGTTCAGTTTGGGAAACTTTATTCGTCAATTTCTTCTATCCAGACATATTTATACATTATATTTGGGATGATGACGATCTTAAGGATATTGACAAAATTGGTAGGTAGAGCTTGAGATAAACATGATGCAGACGTTTAATGTTTCTGCAAGAATGACAGTCAATGATTGGTTTATACTTTATTGCAGATAAAGAAGACCTGTCATGCTGGTGCAAGAATCGCATCATTTTCGGCTTCATATATATGCTATTATATCGACGAACAAAACATGTCACACAGTATATATTACAATAATCGCATTAATTTCGATTTGTTCAATGAGAGGAATCATTCCTTTGTCATGTTATTTTATTTTATTTTATGAATGACTCAACATCTGATGATACTGTTCAACAGCTGTTACATATTTTCCTTGTGCCTAGGTGCTTCATAAATATGATCGAAAGTCAGCAAAATCAGTCCCCAGCAAGCTGTAGTCCTGTAAACATTGAAGGAAACAATTTAGCCAGCGTCTTTGAAAAGTAAGTGGCAGTTTGACGTCTCTAAATTATCATATATGTATATATTATAACTTTTTAATTGCACAACTGACAAAGTAACCTGATATATTTTGAAGCAAATTATTTAATTTCTTTCTAAGGATCCCAAGATGAAAGCTTTCGCAATTATATTTTTGATGCTGATCATCGGAGCATTTTCTGCTGTTATCAAGAACCAGAAGAGAAATGTAAGGAATGGTCTAATTTTACTTAATATAATAGTACGTTTTGTAACATAGTTAAAAAGTCTCGCCAGAAACAGTGGATGTGGAAACTGACATATACTTAAAAAGACAATATAAAACTGTGCTTCCACTCTGTAATGGAGGTACATCTGATGAGAAGAAACCAATAACACAGAGACCATGTGGAAAACAGCGCAAAATATAACTACCTCAAGTAGACATTCACACATGAAAGAAATATATATATAAAAAATCTACCTACCTCACCTATTCTAAAATTGAGTCTAATCGGAACCACACAATTTGTAGGTCTAAGGATCGCCGACCGGTACAGTTTGAAATCCCAATGTTATTTACTTAACTGAATTTTTTGCGTCTTATAAACTTTGTAATTTTAGATCTATAGCAGTATAGTTTTAGAAACTTTTAAAAAGGGTTAGAATTCCACGCAAGGAACGCAGAAACTTTTGCATTCAGTCGTTTAAACTAACATTGTATTTCAGTAGATAGTTTCTAAGCAAGTGGTGGTATTCAGTCTCTTAAACTAACTATCGTTTTAATATATTGCAACAAGTTCGATCTCCATGCATCGCACCCAGTTGTCTGTTCAACTAACAGTGTTGTTTTACATTTTACAGGTACCAAGTATTCTTGGTAAGATGAAACGAGATGGTGAGTGATATTGAAAGACAAGATTTTCTTTATTTACTCATTTTTTAAGTTTACTGCTGAAACAGCCTTTTTCTTATTTTTTTCTTTCTTTCAAAATGGATTTCATCAAACTTGCAAACTTTTCAGCAAGCGGTGTCCAAAAACATGCGCACTGCTTTACTCTTAGATTCATGGCATCGTTAGTACGGGAATAGGTTTGAATCTCGTCGACGTCGGCTTTGTATCAAAACACACTGTGTTGTTGATAACAACAGCAACAATATATCACATTAATGATGTATCGTATGTTATTTTTGTCTTGAGTCTCATAGATTAGATTAAATGTTCCTTATCTTTTATTTGATTTTATCTCATTTTATTTCTAAATTTTAAAACTATTAGGGAAAATCTATTGTCTTATCTGGTATAGTGAAACGAATTTTACAAAATTATATATTGTAGTGTTCATTGATAATGTGAGAGAAGCCAATGGTTTCCTGCATCACCGTCGTCAAAGACGTGGTAATGAAGAAGAAGAACAAGGGGGTGGTGAAGAACAAGAGCAAGGGGGTAGTGAAGAAGAAGAAAGAGATGGTGAGAATGTCTATTTCAATCTCATTTCTCTAAATTTGAATTGTAGTAATGCTCACTCGTAAATCGTTTTTTAATAACTGTATAATTATAGCATTTCATCATCAATACAGCTACGTCGCCATACCCCACTGCTGATCAGTAAATGTACATCGTCATCATCATCGTCACACTATGGTTTCCGAACACTGTAGCGAAGTTTTAATACTTGGTCAAAATATAGCAAAATATTGCGGATTACTATTTGTTCACTTGGAACTCTAATTCAATATTTTATTATCACAGTACGCCAGCCCCTTGTAGCAAATTTACTCACCCTCTGTTTTACAATTACATATTCTATTTCGTATCTAGAGAATAGAAACTCGTGCAATCTGCTAATAACAATAAAGTTAAATCCGACTTTGTTTACTGTACAGTATCGATCCTCATCACGCATAATTAACTACACATTTTACATGCTTATCGTCATGTGACTGGCACGTGACTACGTTCACCGATGTACATTATAATAGCAGTATGTATTCACTGACGTACATTCTTAATGAGGGTTTATCATCTCGAGATCATCATTTAACCACATTCACTGACTTATATTTTGATTACAGGGTCGACAAGGGGTGATCCTCACATGACTACATTCGATGGACTTCGATATGACTACCAAGGTGTGTGTTCCTACGTTCTCTTCACCGATGGATGTGGATATTCACCCGCTACGTTCAGGGTTGAGTCGATCACGGAAGCTGGTGTTATGAAAGGCAACCCCATTGCTCGGGTAGCAGCAGCTACTATTCGACTGAACGTGGACCAGGTGAACGAGACAACTCTACATTTATACAAGGATGGTGTAGTTACGGTAAGTGTCAACTTCAAATAATGAATGAAGGCCATTCATTGATAGATAAAAAGTTGAAGTACACACGCTTGTTGTATACTAGTACATACTGTTCATACGTGTGTGTGTGTGTGTGTGTGTGTGTGTGTGTGTGTGTGTGTGTGTGTGTGTGTGTGTGTGTGTGTGTGTGTATGCAAGTATGTGTGTTGTATACACATTATATAAATTTAAAGGTGTTGGTTCCCGATTAAAGTAAACTCTTATAAGTAATATTTTTTATTATTTTTTTGATATTTCAATTATCATCTAATGGCCTACTCTAACCTCATTGATGACGTCAGCAAAGAAATGAGGACAATTCAAAACTATTTTTTTTAATTTCCTCGATAGATGAATGGTAAGACTTTGGATGCCACCTCGTATCATATAACCCCGGGTATTTTATTAGAAAAACACGGCATTATGACAACTATCACCGTTTCTGAGAAATTTACAGTCGTCTGGGATGGTGTAAAAAGTATCAAAGCCACTGTACATCATCAAATGTATGGTAAGGTATGTGGACTTCTTGGTAATGCAGATGGAGACTACAACAACGATATGTACCTGCCAGATGGAACCCCGGCCCTTGATCTCGAGCAATTCGGAAGGAGCTGGGAGGCACCTGGAAGGTATTTAAAACATTACACTGCGAATCTATATAAATATTATTTGTATTAGCCCGTGTTTGAGAGTTGTTGCACCTTCAACGTTCAGTTAAGAGCAGTGACATATTGTATTTGTATGATTCATAGCAATTGTCTCCACACAAAATGAAAGCCTCTTCCTGGTACAATTGAAATGATAAAATACATGCTAGGATTCATTGTCATGTTTTGGAGGATACTCACATTCTTGTACTTCCCCATTGATTTAACTCAATATTCGGCTGCCTTCTTGGATTATAAATGGTTTGATTTTCTCATCATTTTGACCTCCATTTCAAAGTTATCTAGGGTGGGTGACCCCTGATTTCTAGTGTTGGTTTAAACAGGGAATATGTTTATATATATACTTATGATATTCACCGAGTTGTAAAATGCTTCTGTCTCAGGCCTTTCCTACCATGTGAAAAATCTATATGGTCACGTGTGTAATAGAATAATTAACGGTGAGTGAATGTGATGATGTGACATACTTTCGGTATATCTTCAAACTCAAAAATTTGTCATGCCTCTCTCTATAACTAGGTAATAACGCTCTGTCCAGTCAGAGTTGTTTTACTTCTATATATTCATTTTGAAATTATCCCCCACGATATAACTTAAGCCCAGTTTCAACAAGTTCATGTAGCTCGCCATTTTGCCCTTGAAGACGGAACCCACCAGTGTACACTTTGATAAATTTGCGATTCTTGTGATGTCACACTGTCCTTGACCTTTAGTGAGAGCATATTGACTACCACTCATAAAAAAAAATATTTATGTGTTTGGTTTTTTTGTCTTTCAGTGCATGTTAAGATGGGGATGTACCATTGCCAGGCAAGACTTTGTGACGAGTACTTCAACCACACATCATCTTGTCATTAATTAACATAAAACCTTCAAACTTTGCTTAATAGTATGCAATGTATGTAGAGAACAATTAGCTGACGCTGTTTTCATTTACTTTTGGTTCATCGTTGGGTACATCTACATATTTGACTTGCATTAGATCTGATTTGATTTATTATCGATTTGAGATTATGGCTTTCAACATTGTAACAGGATAAGAATTATAGTGAATCATTATATCGGGAATAAAACGTGGTATTGAATGGGCAAGATGACAGGTCTCAGTGGGCTAGCAATGGTTCCATTCAATACATATACGTAGATATAAGTTAGAAATGATGGCAACCACCGTGTACTTTTTTGCTTTCTGTATTTCTTGTATATAAAGGCCATTCAATTAAACACCGTTCGTAAATATATCAATTACTTCCTTTATTTGAATATAAATATAAAAATGTATACACCCAGTAATTAAAAAGTTACCGAAACCCTGTATTTACACCGAGTAAGTCCGAAAAAAGCCGAAGTCTGGATTAGTTTTAAGCAAGCCAAACACGTAAAACCTATATTCCTTACATAATAGAGAATATAAACATCACCTTGAATCGACATATACTAGTATCACATCTGTTTAAATCATTTACTTACTCAATTTAAAATGAAAGATTGAATTCAAATTTGCAGTTAAGGTCGTTAACCTCTAACATAAAATTGTAACTTACTCTGTCGAATAGATATTTGGAACTTTTCAATTTGGTTTCCTCTTTCAGCATGTTTAGTTATTTTGGACATTTCGTGAGGTGTTGCCAAATTGCGCATGTCTGATAGTGCCATGACCTTACTAACCCGATTTGATAACATGACGTCACTATTTAAACTCGATTTAATAGCAATGACAATTTTTTATTTATACTGGATAGTATATAAACGTAGATGTCCAGTGAGGACCATTACTCATGGGTTCAGTAGTAGTGATTTGACAACATGACGTCACTAAATTGATTTGATAATATGACGTCACTAAATTGATTTGATAACATGACGTCACTAGATCCATTAGATAACATGACGTCACTAGATTGATTTGATAACATGACGTCACTAAATCGATTTGATAACGTGACGTCACTAGATCGATTCGATAATACGACGTCACTAAATGGATTTGATAACGTGACGTCACTAGATCGATTTGATAACGACGTCACTAAATCGATTCGATAACATGACGTCACTAAATCGATTTGATAACATTATTATTATTAATCTTTATTTATTAATCTCGATAACTCCATAGGTTTTTAAACCTCTTTTCGTGGAGGTCGAGATACATCAAAATACAAAATAACAACACAATTAAATACACGGCAATACAGTGCACTACAAATATTCAATACCAAACAAACACTTAAAATTGACATTGGTGACAATCAAAAGACGAATAAAATTTCAATAGACTGTTTAAAATACATTTACAGATACAATAAGTACAATTAACTTAAAATGATTCATCCATATACTTTGTAAATAAGAAATTATAGCAATCCCTCTTAAAAACATCAACTGCATCTATTTTACGCAAATGTACAGGTAGATTATTAAAATCTTTGGCTCCTCTTACTGTAAATGACTTCTTAAAAAACTCAGTTTTAGCTCTAGGTATTTCTAAAAGGTACTGATCAACTGACCGTAAATTTCGTGTGGGACAGTATTGGTTAAACAGAGCATTTACATTATCAGGTGCAACTTTCTTTATAGCTTTAAATACAAGAACAAGTCTGTTTAACTGTAGTTTTAATGTCAGGGGTAACCATTTTAGACGAAGATAAAGATCTTTTGTTGGTACTGTATGATCAGTGTCTAGAATTAATCTCATACAGCGTCTTTGAATACGCTCTAATACTTGAATGTTAACAGCCGATGTAGTACCCCACACATTAGAACAGTAGCATAAATAGGGTAGAATAAAGCTACAGTAAAATATTTTTCTGGAATGTACTGTAAGGAAATGTTTCATTCTCGATAAAAGATATATATTTGGCTTTAACTTTGGATTCTATATACCTTATGTGATCAGACCACTCCAGGTTATGCTGTAACATAACACCAAGTAATTTTTCGCTCTTTACACAATCTAATTGTATATTACTAACAGAAACGTCAAGACACTGTGTATGCAAGTGTGATCGTTTTTGTACAGTTGTAATCAACATCGATTTAGATTTGGTACCATTAATACAGAGCTTATTGTCTGAGACCCAGCGACTAATACTCGTTAGATCTTTGTTAATTGCTGATGTAATTTTAACAATGCTGTTATCAGAAGCATATACGGTTGTGTCGTCAGCAAATGATATGGAACTGGTATCATTCAAATATAAAGGTAAATCGTTGACATATGTAATGAACAACAGGGGTCCGAGAATCGAACCCTGTGGGACACCAACATCTACAATTGTAATATCAGAACAATGATCTTTATATTTCACATATTGTTTCCGATGCGTCAAATATAAATTAAAAAATAACATGACGTCACTAGATCGATATAATAACATAACACAGATAACCCTTTGACTTTGAAACATCTAAATATTACCCATATGAAATGAGCACTTATTTCTTATTTCTCCAAACTCAAGTTTATAAAATTGTATGAAATAATTAACAAAGACTATCATACTCTGAAAATAACTCACCAAAATTGAGGTGAAAAATTTTTTTTTGACTAGTGGCTAGCGTTCGCTAAAATTGTATTAAGAATGAACGACTGAATCTGCAGTGCAATAATTAGAAGAAATTGCGTCTAATTTGAGTCAAATTTATTTGCATTCATTGTATTTGTTGCAATAATAATCTTTATTTATACTGGATAGTTCTTTAAGCATATAAACACTTGTCTCCCAAGAAGTCCAGTGAGGGCCATCCTTCATGGGTTCAGTGTTAATGCACTGGGGTTACTAGATTTAAAGTCCCCTTGTACACGGAGAGAAGATTCCATTACACATCCGAATAGTGAACAAATGTCGTTAAAAAGTTGAAGTGGAATATGACAATCTTGTCTATTCTAACAAATTTACCCAAACATACTAGTCTAGTAGGTAAGACACATTAGGAAAGGCACTGTAAAAACGATTATTACTTTTTAGCGACACTCGGGTTACTTCAAAAGCAGATCTGTGAATACTTTTTCTGACTCCTTGACCGCAGGTAGGTCTTTCAGTTTCTTCTTGATATCTAAGGCGACGTCGAATCTCATACTGTAATTATCTCTTAGTACATCAGTAATACTCTTGTGCCATATTTGCACATCTTCCTCCAGAAAAGTGTCAGTGACACCTACATCAACGATCATCGAATTCGCATCGCGGGGGAAATATTCTTTGATGAAATCCGCAAGGCCCGAGTTTTTGGTCACCAGTACAGGAAGTCCAGCTGCTAGAGCTTCAAGACCAACCAGTCCAAACGGTTCACTACGAGAAGGCATGAGAAATAAATGGCTTTGTTGGAGATCTACCATGATATCTTTTTGATCGCCGTATGGGTACAAGTTAGGTTGTAAGTACTTGGACTTGAGGTTCCCGTAGATGTATTCTTTACTTTCCTTGTGCCGGTCACTTGGAACACCCCTGATCTTCCAAGTTGGGAGTTGCATATTCATTTGATGAAACATTTCAGCCACAGCACTCATTGCTTTTGCTACAATGTCATACCCTTTTAAGTTTTCTACTCCCGAAACTCTTCCGACAGTCAACACTTCAATCTTCTGTTTCCCCGTTGGTTTTCTGATGGACACATCAAAAAACTCCTCATCCGGTAAGGGGAGGAAAATTTTGTGGTTAAGTTTCGGCAGTGCTCGAAACTTATTATCAAAGTGATTGAAGATTCTCGGCCCGACGGAGAAAACCGCATCTGCATCCTTAGCGTATTTTAGTATCGCCTTTTCTTTATTTTCTATCTTTGATGGTGTCCCAGTTTCCTTATGGACTTCCGTATCTTCGGGAATAACGTGAGTGAAGAGGAACACTTTTCTTCCTGTGAACCGTGTATTTCTGATACTGAAGGCTGCTTCTGCTGTCAGTGGTATGTGTGCTATGATTGTATCCAAATTTGGTATTTCCTTTTCTAAATTTGGAAAGTGAATTTTATGATATTTGGTTAACCAATTAAGGCTTGGTTTTTCTTTATCTGTATTTTCTGCAACTATTAGATGAATTCCTTTGTTTTTAGCATCTGCGATATCCTCTGGACTTGCCTCCAATGCAGTCACGTAAACCTGACATCCTGATTTTCTAGCCAACTGGGAAATCTGACGATGGAAGCTAGATATTCCACCCTTTGACGTCCCCCATTCATCATTCAGTATCAGAACACTTCTGTAAAAGAAAAAATAATGACCAGAATTATTAGATGCTATCATTCTCTTGATCAGTTAACACCTTGTCTTACATATTCAGAGTGATTTGGCAACGTTATGGCAGCGATTGTTGTAGTCACGTATGTCACACTTCGCACTGTTTCTTCCAGATAATTAAAAGAAATATCAATTTTCTGAAACTCAGACGTTCATCTAATTCATTTGAACTCCAGTTTGTTATCCTTCCCTGTCCAGCAGTGGGAATAAAATGAGCTACTCGTGTAACTTTTGACTTTCATTTATATGAAAACAAATCTCAAGGATCAGGAATTCTATTTGAATACCATAGAATTATTAGATTTACCTTGCTTTACCAAAGTTAATCACCGAAGGCACAGGTACAGTAGGCATAGTATATTCCCCACTTGTAGTTACTGGTGAGTCCCAATAGTAAATTCCGAAAACAACTGGAATCATGATGATAGACACTAGACCAATAATCTTACAACCTTGAAGTAAACACAGTCCATTAGTTCTCACTACGTCAGTTTTGACATGTCGTTGATTCCCTTCTGTTAAGTTAGAGAGAAACAAACGTTACCTTATTAAACATTTTGTCATATTAATGAGTTTTTATAATTTCTTTTATAATTAGTAAACCTTTCACACCAGAAGTTTGCTTATCAATCAGCTATACAGTTTTACAAAACCACAAATCTGGGTTTGAATACGCTAGACTCTCTCACAGTCCTCGGAGATTCGCATAAATAGCTAAAACTTGGGTTGTTTTGTATGTACCGATATCTACTGCATATACTTGCATCCTAGTATCCCTCTACTGTGCGCCCTCACCGATCACATAGGGCTAACCTTTTGTTGACGTGTTAGGCGAAGCCATCGGTCACATAGGGCTAATGTGATCGATGAGGGCGCACAGTACAGGGATACTGGGATACTGGTATACAAGTACAATTATGCAGTAGATATCGGTACCGGTCTGGGTATTATGGGGTATCAACAAATGTTAAATGTTTCATACTTCTTGAAACAGTTGTCACACGATGCTGAGGCTAGCTGTTAGAGCAAGAAGAAAGTCCGAGCCTTGACACAGTGTACCAGCAAGCCTTTCCTATTCAGCCAAATATATCATATCGAGTAGAGGTTTAGCAATGTGGGTTTGGCGAAAACTATCAGTCTCGTTTTTTTCTCTATAGACAATTATATTTTTATATTTCCATAGAAAAGTGTTCTTATATTTCACGATTCCGTATTGATACTACTCACCGTTCCCATTTCCTTCCTCATCATTTTTTGTATGTTTCCTTTGATGTATTCCACTGTTACCTGCATCAACGCAGTCACCACTCACGACGTTTCCTTGCTGCTCCCTTGCAGATGTTTCATCTGTTGGTTTGTTTTGAACTTTTTCTTGTTCTGAATGATCAGCATGTTGCTGCTTTGGTAAGGTAGACCCTGACTGCTCACAAGGTGTAACGCCACTTGTACTCGACGATGCCTTATTTTCAAATTTATTCGCCGCTTCCTTTTTTAACTCCGTGTACGGATAATCGTTTGAAAATCCTTTGTCAAACCTTATTTGAACAAGCATAGCAAGTTGTTCTTGTCTTGTTCTCTTCAATAGGTTAATTAGGACATCCGACTTACGTCCAGTAAGATGCCCAGTTGAACGTAATTTATCAAACAACCCAATCACACGCTGGTACGGTTGTTTAATAATATTTTCCCTGTCACGAACGGTAATGCTTGGGGCCAGCCCTTCTGTCAAGTAATTATAAATCATTTCCATGAATTTCTCTGAAATAAACAAAAGACAAATTTTCCGATTTTAGAATTTCAGATTTGGGGTAACATGTCAAAGGCAAAATATATATTCATGACCTTTAAAATATAAGGCATTGGTTAGAACTTGATAAGTGTTTAAAATGAATGTTTCATTCAGTATTGCAAATATTTCCCGCCTCACAACAAACTGATTCGTTGAGATCAATGGACCATTTTGATAGCCATTCTCAAAAAAACTTAGATCAAATAATTGGTCCACCATATAATTTATGTTACTAAATATATCTGATATGTGAACATTCTCAATCATCCCCAAACATTGTAGATATTAGAGAAGAAATGATAACCAAAACATAGAAAATCCCATTTCATTTTCTGAACACGTGCGATGACAAATTTAGGTACTTTGAAATTTCAAGACTGAATCTGACACATACCTTCTGGAACATCTCCTGCAAGGTCATTCAGGAAGGTTATGAATGGATCCATCGTCTATGGAAGTTGTACATCAATAACAAGAACAAGATGATGAAGTTGGATTGATAAACCTGTAGAAAAAACAGCGACAATGGCGTTGTAACTGTACACTTTATGTGTTATTTTTTTTAAAGATGTCCATCAAGCCATGCTGTCGCCTATGCAATGGAAATCATCATTTAAGTGTTAGTATGCGCAGGACTAATATCCAGTTTCTAGATGACTATATTTTTATATTTTTGAAGGTTAAATTTATGTATTTGCCCAACCATCTATATGTTGTAATTTGTGTATATAATTTATGTCATCATTTCATTGTTGCTATGAGAATGGGCAAGTCGCTAGTCATTTACATTTTAATTTGGCGAATATTGATCAATTTGTCTATCCAGTCACGTTGTTACTTTTGCCTTACACACCATCACTTAGCTGTTGCTATGGGCGCAGTCTTTCTGTTACACAAATATATATATATATATATATATATATATATATATATATATATATATATATATATATATATATATATATATATATATATATATATATATATATATATATTGTTTTTTGAATGTATACCATCTAGTCTATTACTCCATGTTGTTGTCTATGCAACATACGCCACAATATAGCTGATATTATTGGGTGCGGGGTTTTATGCCAGACATAGTTGCATAGAAATCATCTACATAGTGGGTAGCAGTACAAATGGTTAGACTGCCCTCAGGCCTCAGTGGTTCAAAATTGGCCTTTTCGGATTTGCAAAATCATGACGAGTAGTCACCTGAATTAACCATGCAAAAGCCAACATAACATATGTTAGTGACAGTTGTGATATCGATATGTTTGTCTCTCGATACGTTTGTCCTCACGTGACTGTAAAGAGACACTCGCTTCTTAGAAATCACGTGACACTAATTCGTAGAAAACGTTGTATATAGTTATATAGTTACCAATTATTCAACGACGCCATTACGGACAATAGACTCTGTCACGTCATCTAATTGTCCAAACCCAAACAAGATTTCTTGCGTTGTATCAATAATTTACATGAATATGCAAAAGTACTGACAATAATTTCAACAAATATTTATTACTGCCTGCACAGGAATTAATAATACAAACTATACACGAACATATTTTCTTTTAATTTTAAGACTACACTCCTATCGAGTAGACAATGCACGTGTTGCAATGTCATTAACATAAGGCGGTTTCTTCTAAGATACAGTTTACTTCACAGTTTTTAACGCAGACAATAAATTTTATTTTCAAATAGAACGTGACGTTAGTTATAAAACATGGCTGTCTCAATGTGGTAGTCTAGTGTATGACCTGGGGAAAGCCCCGGGGCCATACCTGGACATTAAAAGTCGTCCGAGTCGATCAACTTTCAATAACGAATACAACTATATTGACCATACACTAATGTCCAATCTTGACAACTTCAGAATATGCGAAACATTGTGCAAAGACAGTTAAGTTACACAGCACGTTATTAACCATATGTGGAAAACTTATAATTTGTTCAGTTTTGTGTACGCTATGAATGCGTCAAAGATGTCGGATAATGAACGGTTGGTAATTCTTGGGTCACATGAAACAGACTAGACACAAACCTGTCGCTTGGATCCAGAAATAATTCCACCGCCAGAACTTGAGAATTACCACCAATATAACGTGTTATTGCGGTTAATGAGTACCATTGACTATCCAAGACGATGGTCATTGAACACCCTGCACTATTGGTATATGTAATGGAGTCACAGTGTCAATGTATTGCTTATGGCTCTTAATAATTTACAATATACAGTTATTCTTATCCATGTCCTGCGAACGAGGATGACCTTATACCATTACCCCAGAAAAACACAGCTAAACGTTGCTGTTGGTATTTCCAGACCAATATCAGTTGTACTTTTATAAATGTACAGTTGCTATGTTCTGCAAATTCAAAATGAACGAATGTGTTTGTATCCACTAATTAACATAGTATTGAGAAAGTAAAACAATCACGTAGATATTACTTAGACAGGTTTTCAGACAGACAGACAGACAGACAGACAGACAGACAGACAGACAGACAGACAGACAGACAGACAGACAGACAGACAAGTATTTACAAATAGTATTAACACTACAGTAGTGTATATAAAGTTGTATAACTGTAGAAGAATGTCAAATGAGATGACCCTTCAGTAACCCTTAGCCCAGATTGTAAATTGTCTGTT
This sequence comes from Glandiceps talaboti, assembly GCF_964340395.1. Classification (NCBI taxonomy): domain Eukaryota; kingdom Metazoa; phylum Hemichordata; class Enteropneusta; family Spengelidae; genus Glandiceps; species Glandiceps talaboti. The sequence goes on from NC_135571.1 coordinate 11,782,392, forward strand.
GTCACTATGCAAGCAATAAATAATTGTCACTTCTAGACCGAGTGCCTGGCGGACGTCTTAATGTTGCGAGGATCTGTACTTAAAACTCCAAGAAAATTAAATGAAAAAAATGGCCCACCCTTCAATTTCTGGCCCTCAAGCCTCGACCAGCAACGACCGTTACGGGTATTTCACATTACATTACGTTATCCGGTAATATCCCGGATGCAAAATAGCAATACACCATATTTTTGATATTGAGACATATTATAATATGTTGTGGCGTGGTTCATAAATGTGATTTTTTGCAAATGAACAGCAATCATTACCTGTCAAACCACAGCAGTGAGAGTCTGGGTAACCGAGACTATGATGACGTCAACAGAAGGTATATTTATAGCTTAGGAAAAACCCAATGTGAATATTGAAGCCATGTTATAGTTTATACACGAACACTCGTCAGCAACGTACAGCTCCAGGTAGTGATAATCAATAATAACATACTAATCAGAGGTGAGTGGAATTTGGTGCAATTTTTTCTTACACCTCGACGTCGACTGTGATGGCATTTATTACATATTTTCATTTTGTCAAATAGCAGACCATCTGTGTGATCTGAGGTCAAATCGAAAGTGAAATACGCACATCTAAGCTTACATTACAACGCCTGAACTAGACAATTCGAATGTCTGAAATGCATACTTGCGCTATTGCAACCCGGGATAGAATTTGTGAGTTTTTTCTTTTCTTATTTAATTGTATTAAGATTAAGTGCAGTACGAGTCGACATTCTGATAAGTCTGTTTCATATATAAATAGTTCAGTCGTAATTTCAATGCTAATATAATCATTTCATTTTCTCCAAAATTAGACCTTTGTATCGCTCGGGGTCAGTAAAGGCGTCGTATTTCGTGCGTTTTTAACGTCAACCATACCGTTACATTGTGAAATTATAGTGAGCTGGTCGTTTATATAACATTTATACCAACACATAAACGCCCTTTGTCTGCAGCCTATTCAGTCAAAATATTGACTCATAGATTCGTAGAAAAGGCGAAGGGAAAGGGGAAAGCCCCGAGACACGAACGCGTCATTCCAAAAGGGTACCAATCCCCCCCCCCTCCCGAAAGCAAACTGCTTACGAGGTTAAATTTACCAATTTGTAGTGTTATAAAGGTGATTTGGGGCAATAAACTCCAAAAGATAGCACCAAACACGTGTAAACACGGTGTGTTGTATAGACTGACAAGGAGATGACCTTCGACACGTAGTAAGATGGGGTTCAGAGGTCACATGGGGACACAAAGTATGGCTCTCATAATTTAGCTCTGTAAGTGTTTGTCTTCAAATTTTAACGCTAGGTAATATGCTACAGCCCCTTCAAAATCAAATTTGCGAAAGATTGATGTTGAATATCGAAATTCATATGGTTAGAACAGCACGATCTACACAAAACTGTGTAACTCAATTTACGCATGCGTGCGACTGTATGACGTCATTGTTATTTGATAATCACAGGGGAATTCCCACTGTGATAGATTAAAAACATACCAAAACATGCCATATCTTTCATAATTTAATCAATTCTCTGTTTGACTTCAGAATTAGATCCAAAAAATCATATTGCTAATTAGCACATACATCAATTATGCATTTTTAAAGATAAATTGTCTTATTGCAGACACAAAGAATCATGCACTCACCGATGATCCATGATCAAAGTATTCATTTATTTATTCATTCATTTATTTATTAACCATCCAACAGGCATTGCCCAATAACAGGAGAAAAGTTCAGTGTTAATGCAGGAGGAAACTGAAGTACCCGGGGAAACCCTGCGTTGTTCGGTAGAGTCAAACTGAACGACACTCTTCTTACTTCCAGCGTAGCGACGAAGCCTGTGCTCTTTCCATAAGATCAATAATATTACACGTCCACCCCACGTAACATAATCTGTAAAATAAAAAAAAGATTAACTCAGACCACCCAGCGGTTGTATGGTGGTCTGAGATTTTAATGCCAACGGTGTCGTTTCTAAGAGTGACAAATATTTGTTTTATTTATCATTATTTATTTCGACGACTGCCTGGACGGAATAAATCATATTATATTAGAACTATTGGTGTTATAACGTAACACAAACCAACGGCGGCCAGCAACTTCACCGTAGTGGGGGGAGAGGTGAATTATACAACACGTTGAAAAACCACGTCACTGTTTATGTGACTACTACATTCAGATATAGTCAGGTGTTAACCTACTATATCGTGCCTTGAATTCCTTGATAAAGAATTTTTATTCGAAACGTTGCATTGCATCTATTTATTCGGACTGTCTCACTCGTTCCTTATGCATTTCACTGTATATGTGAGTAAACATAACTTTGACACGAGAATCATCACAGTGGTATCATCAGTAATATCTCAGACAACTAGTTAGTGGTCTGAGGTGATATATTGTGTTTTTCTAACAGTCGGTCTGACTGTCATGTAAATGGGGACACATTGTTTAACCCATTAAACGTATTTACCACTTTCCTTGCGTACATTGACAAGAATTGGGTTTTCAATGTTCCCTTTATGTATTTAAATGTTTTGAATTTATCAAAGTTAATACACAAGTACATAAATACTTGAAACATGTTGAGTATACATTTAGTCAAACATATTACATTTCTTTAGATGCCCATAGTGACCATGGAGGGGACGATCAAAATGGACGCAATAAGCACAAATATAAAAGAACAAATGGTATGTAAGCTGAGATCTAGTAAATGTATTAAAAAGTAAGCACTCAAGAGTATCTCAAATATTTGTTCTGTATTCATGTTGTTGAAATATGAAGTATTGACGTAAAAAAAATAAATACACAAATAATATAATCAGATGATTGTTTCACGTTATACATTACACACATGCTATTCTTACAATTATAACACCATTTTGCCAATTTCAAATTACATTATAGCGATGCAAATTTAAATTCACTACTCAAGTACTTATTCATATTTATAAACACACACACACACACACACACACACACGTGTAATATTCATACCATTCCAAGACAAGAACACTAATTTGCATGACAATAACCACTGTCTTCAGTATTTAAAGTGTAACAGAACTTGACTTGCTTGACAGAACTGGAGACCCACCGATGAAGAGGAGCTCAGTCTCTTCGAAATATTTGGGTTAGAACTGTATGGTTCATGATATTATTTATATATAGAAATTCAGTGTTATATATATATATATGTTGAGGGTAGAAGAAAATCAAGTCGGGTTTTTCGTCTCTACAAGCCTGTTTCGTGAGTAAATCACTCGTCAGGAGATGTTGGTGTATTCCTGACGAGATTTACTCACGAAACAGGCTTGTAGAGACGAAAAACCCGACTTGATTTTCTTCTACCCTCAACATATACTCCGCTCTGCGTGCAGATGTATATATATATATATATATATATATATATATATATATATATATATATATATATATATATATACGCCTTCTGGTAAAACGGTCCGAAGTGTAAATCAATAATGTAATATCAGACTCATCTTCTTTTATGTATGATAGCTCTCCAAGGTGATTGAGCACTCTACTTGGCGAAAGCAGAATGAAACTCTATATATATATATATATATATATATATATATATATATATATATATATATATATATATATATATATATATATATATATATATATATATATAACTCTGTGAGTATCAATCTGCTAAGACAGTGCTCTACACCGCAGTGGCAGAGCGCAATATATATAAATATATATATATAAATATATATATATATATATATATATATATAGAGTTTCATTCTGCTTTCGCCATATATATATATATATATATATATATATATATATATATATATATATATATATATATATATATATATATATATATATAATGACATTGTTTGCAGGACCTTCACTTGAACCTTTGAAACGTCAAAGTCAACTACATTATACGACGATGTTATTAATTTGTTGTAGGACGCGTTCGTCCACCGTGTACTTGTTCATGGAGCTGTACTCATGGATACTCTGCCGATGAAAAGTCGGATAATAGTTTAGACCCAAATACATCAAATACATCAACCCGGCATGATACTCGAAAACGACGATTGGAAAGTGATGACACCGAAGTAAAGGAAGTCTTCTAGTTGTGTGTCATACAGAAGTTGATTACAGTTGTCTACTATGCGCTCTGTGCATCTTAGAGTAAACCGTGTTGGTCTTCTGTGAGATACACATGTATCTGTCTTCTCATATAATAGGTGCAATTTAAAGGGGCACAAGTTGAATGTACAAGTATTCGGGTGTAGTTTATGCTGCATATTTAAAAGGTACTCGCAGTATTGTACTTACTCAAGCATACTTAACCACCACTTGCAATTGACTGAATTCAAATTTATTTATATTTAGATATAACACATAAACGATCAGATGACGTAATTTCTCATACGTATCAAAAATGTTTAGCAAATTCCTACTATGTGAAGTGAATCTTTATTCAACCAGATATAAATGAATAGAACAAAGTTGAACATAAACCCAAGTATTACAAACCTACAATTCAAAACAAACAAAATAAAACAAAAGAATACTAAATTATATCTGGTTTGGACTGTGGAAGTAGTCCCAACGGACTAATCTAGTCCACAGTCCACAATAATACAATTATTACTGCAATATCATTACACAAAAGTCACACAGTGTCGAGAAAAAGAAAATCTATAAAGAATATACGGAATATACGAAAAAAAAGAAAACAAAATCACAAAGCTGATAAGTAAGACTTTAAAGCTGTTTGAAATTTAAATCTTAAATTTATTTGTACTTAACTGTTCTAGCATTGCCAAAATACATTCTTAATGTTACAGAAGATAAAATTATGCATCGACGTAATATTAACATTATACTGTAATGTGGTTTTATTGAGGTTTTTTTCACTTGAGTATTAAAAAAAAGCTTACAAACTCAACTTGTGCCCCTTTAGTCATGGGATATATGAGAAAAAATTGTTAGTCATCTGAGGTATCAGTGACTATAGTTGTAAAATAATCATTTTTATCATTGGACATAGGAATGAGAAATGGGTATTTATTTTGGATTCTTAATTGATAACAACCCAACTATGTCACAAGTTTTCCTCCTTGAAACAAAAAGCTGCGAAATAATATATAACGTGTCAAGTCCATATATCTATCTCAATAAATTTCAGATAATTGAAAAAGTGTAAATGTGGGGGTGGGGTTAAAAAGCGTGCAGAAAGTTTGTTATTGTTACCTTAGTACACTAACAAACTGTTATTTTACATTGTATCCATTTATGGTAACACGGTTCAGTTGGTTTGTGAATAAAAAAAAACAATAAATTTAAATATCCAATTATTATATGTACGGCCACTTTGAAGGGGAGCGGTATTTCATAAGCTTTCGGTTCTGGAGAATCATTTCATCATTTCACAGAATTTTCGCCCAGTTGCCAAGAAACACCAAGTTCTGACTGATTTTTTTTGAAGCTATGTTATCAAAGGAAATAACCAATATTGAACCTTTATGATAACTTTGGTTACGTATTTATGCTCGTACTTATAAGGCCAAATAAAAAAAAATAGTGTGTTTCCGACCGGCCCTAGTATGATCCCCCGGTCCTAAACATTTGTTTTGTATGCAAAAAGATAAAATGGTAGCACTTTACATGTATTTCCGTGTACACCTTCATGCCTTTGCCTCAGCTGTGGTCAGTTTCAAAAACCCACATTCAAGAGAAAAACCAAGACTTTTTAGACTACATCTGCATAACGTGTTCCTCTACTTAACGTATAATTGGTTTCATTGACTTCTATTACACCTCATCAAACTCTTTCTGAGATATTATGACCGATGTAAGTGAAATAAAATAAAATCCCGACCTACCTACCCTATTTTCTGAAGTCATGTGATCGGGAGTCTTGAGTAAACAATATTCTATTGTCATAGAAATAACTTTCAAACATGTGAATCTGTTGGGTTCAACATATTCTCGCATAACAAACCACATTAACCATACATGCATGTAATAAATGGATAAGTTGTTTATTACCATTTTACCGAGATATTGTATTGCTATGCGGAATAAATAGAACCCATACTTAAACCGGCGAATGAGTTGTTTCTATTCCCAGTTTTCGCCAATTCCAAGTCCTTGTGGTTTGACTGACGAATGTTGTCAGAAATTTGAACATACCAACAGTGTATACATAGTCTAGTTTCTGACGACGGTGTTCCGATTTTACACTAAGTTATCTTCTCACATTACATATGTGCCAACTGATGTATACTATAAATCGTTGAAAATGTTAATGAGCGAAAGTGTAGCGAGACGATTCCATTTCTTAGTCCCTGGTTTATGAATATTAATGAGTTTTTACACAAAGTGAATATTTGAGGGCAGTAATCCCTTCTGAAGTCACTATGGTGTCCTCAGAGATGACCTGACTCAGGTCATCACATAATGACAACAAACATAATATAGATGAACTACACTAAAATTAGTATACATACTAAGCTACCATGTCAATGTCAGTAACTGAAATAGCAAAACCATGAAGTCCAACTCCATCAAATATACAGAAATACTGTATATTTTAAATGTAAACTTGTAACAAGTGAATGATTTTGTAGAAAATCAACCCAGGAATAGGAAAACAGTAAAACACATTTAAAAGTACCAAAATATTTTTTCATGTCACAATTTATTGAGTATCTGAATTTACTGCAGCCATAATAGTTAATCTGCTCTGAAATTAGGGCTACAGCAATCAATCCAGTGTCCTTGAGAATAACAACTGACATACACCATAGACACTCAATATATGTGCATAAACACAATAGATGTTTTATCTCCTTGCCCTCTAAGTTCACTTTCTATTTATCATTTGTCCATCACATATACTAAATGTATGTCATAAACAACTTGAGAAAATACACCTGTAGTCTATAGCCCCATTGAGATATCTCAACCATTCTGTAAACCAACCTTTTGTTCACTGGTGTCTTGTGTTGGTGGTGCACATGGAATTAATTACTGAAAATAGGTAACTCGCAGTCTACTGAAATGGCTTTTGACTCAAGAAATAGAATCAGAATCATTACACACATGATAAAACTGTCATTTTATGTTGTAGACAAATACAATTAGTACAGTGATTATTTTCAGATGTTCACATTTATTCATAAAATTCACATTATTGTATAATTGTTTATCTGTACATGTACATGGATGGTTTGGTGCTTGGTCTTTATTTCAGTGAAAATTAAATCATAATACTATGTAATATATCATATCACAATTTTCTGGTTTCCAGTGAGACAAGTGTAAGGGTGGCAAATGTGGTAAAATGTTCATACATATTCAACATAAAATAATGAACTAACATGGGCATGTATGACTAAAAATTGAAATAAATAACAAATTCAAAAATTTTGAAGATTATGAAAGAATTCCCAAGGGACTGTTGCTAGTCTAGGCGTAACTGTAAAACGTGGTTAACACATTTACATAATTTAAAAAAAAAACATCTCAATTCAACAAATATGACACTAACATTATTATTGTTAGTGACAGATTGCAAATTTGATGAGAACAATAGATGGAGACAAAGTAAAAGCAAAAAATTCCATAATCATATTTAATTCCATTCACTTATTCACATTGATTTGAAAAATCAAAATCAAAGAACAATAAAAAGAGCAGAATCATTGTCCCTCTTATTGGAATGTTCAGTGTTGGAAAGTACAACCAAACAAACTCTACACTTAATGACCAAAAATGTTAATCACCTTGGTATGTCGAAAGCGGTACAGGGTTATACACACAATCATTAATAACAATTAAGTAATTAAATGATAAATTAATAAACAATTAATTATACAGCACTGAGATTTAGATTTGCCCTGAACTCTATATCATTAAAATTTCAACTCTACTATTATAGACAGTATATTCCAAATCCTATGATATCCAAACAGAGTATCCCGACATGCTGTGATACTAATATTACCATTGCAGAGCTGTGATAAAGCTTTCTTTGGCTTCTCTCAAAACCTTTGAATTTTGCAGTTCAAGTTTAAGACTTTGTGCTTTTTCGAAACGTGCTTCATAATTGTCCCTAATTACGTCGATGATTGCCTTCTGCCAGGTTCTAATGTCACTTTGTAGTGACTTTTCATTCACTCCTGCGTCAACGATCATTGCGTTGGCGTCAATTGGAAACTGTTCCTTCAAAAACTGTGCCAGTCCCGAGTTGGAAGTGACTAAGACGGGTATACCAGCGGCTATGGCTTCAAGTCCGACAAGACCGAATGGTTCGCTCCGTGAGGCCATCAGAACCATGTGACTCTGCTTCATATCTCGTCGTATTTTGTTCTGCGAACCGTACGGATATAAGTTAAATTTCAAATAATTTGTTTCGACGTACTTTAGAATATATTCTTTGCTCTCCTCATGTTGGCCTTGTTGTACGCCACGGATAGTCCAAATTGGAGCTGGTAGTCTAACCTCATGGAGCAAGTCGCTTACTTTACTTAAAGCACCAGCTACGATATCGTATCCTTTTAAATTGCCGACACCAGCTATCCTACCAAATGTCAATATGCGTACAGGATGTTCAGGTGAAGGTTTTTTGATGTTGATGTCGAAGAACTCCTGGTCTGGATAAGGGTAGTAGTTAACGTGGTTAACTTTGCCTTCTATTGCTCTGAATTTAGAATCGAAATGATTGAATACTCTAGGACCGACAGAGAATACCATAGTTGCCTTCTCTGCAGCTTGAAGTATATTGACTTCTCTCTCTTCAACTCGTTCAGGTGTCCAGGTTTCCTTGTGAACTTCAATGTCTTCTGGTATTACGTGAATAAAGAGAAACACTTCTTTACCAGGAAACCTCTGGTCTCGAATTTCCAACGCTGCTTCGGATGTTAAAGGAGCATGTCCGATTATGATACCTAAGTCTGGAATGTTCTCTAAGTCAGGGTAATGGACCTTGTGGTACACAGTCAACCATTTGATGTTCTTGTCACTGTCTACCTGTTTGGCGATAATTAAATTGATACCTCTCTCTTCAGCATCAACCATGTCTTCTTCTGTAGCGTCAAGAACCGTGACATAGACACCAAGACCTGCCTCCTTAGCTTGGTAAGCTATCTGTCTGTTCATACTGGATATTCCACCTTTTGATGTACCCCACTCGTCATTCAGGATCAAAACACTGTAAAGGTGTTCGAGTGGAGAGAAAAAAAAGTCAGAAAAAAAATTGAAACAAATTTTGGGGAAAAATGATGCAAAAATTGTTTAACACCATTATTCAAGTTTTGCGTTTTGCCATAAATCTTAGGAATATTATGGCCACCATTCAACCATTATCATGAAGGTCAAGAAACAAGGTGATATGCTTATGCAGGCATAGTATCTGACATTTTTGCTAGTTTGGTTAAAATGGGCTCATGCATGTCAAAGGTGCACGTATAAATTTGAACCATTTCGGCCATTTCAGCTTGAGGTCAAGGTCAAAGTTCAAAGTCATTAGAAAGGTTGTTATAAATATATCATGGTGAAGACACTCAGATCAGGTCTCTCGGACAAAATGTGAACTGTACCACTTTGTGATGGTCAAAAAATCAAAGCGACGTGCATATGCCCATATAATATAGATCAGACATATATGCCAAGTTCGCACGTACCTATGAATGATATAACAGCGTCCATTGGGCTTTGCCCTTAGGGGACTAATTAACCAGTGCATTCAAAAGAAGAATATTGTATTTGTAAAAGGAATGATAGCTTTTACTAAATTATGCCTTTTTACATATCCATTTCCCTACCTTTTATTACGAGTTGGTTTGTCTCCATGGAAACAGTCAAGCCCATCTGCATCGCATGTTTGGCCATAGTTAAAAGCCAATGCCTTTGGAGTGACTATTAGCATGCATATGGCTAAAACAATCAGGAAACCATGGTATTGTATCATTTTAAAGTTTTCTGTGACAATCTATGGAAAAATATGTATTTAAAAAAATCAAACGTACGTATAGTAATATCACCTTTCCCCTCTCCAGTGGGACAAAATGCAAATGAACAGTTTATAGTAAAACCTTGAGTAATATAGAGACAGCATACAGAGACAGCATATCGGTCAGAATAGCTCTGCTGTTCTTTTTATTTGTATCATTTTTTATTTTGGTAGCGATGTAATAAAGTGGTTAGTGGGTTTCACATGATGTCTCACTATAAAACACATTCTACACAGAAAGTTGGTAAAATGTTGTACTTTTATACCATAGTCACCATTTTATTTTTAAAAAGTCTACTGTTATGAAAATTACATAAAATTTCAGAAAAATAATGACTGGGAAATGTGCGCGAGCACACACACACACACACACACACACACACACACACACACATACACACGCACACACACACACACACACACACACACACACACACACACACACACACACACACACACACAGGATTTTTGAGGTTCGTTATAAATAATTCCAGTGTCTTACAGCTTTAACCCTGAACAATTTTAATGATGAATGAAATAAACTAGGGATCTAAAATAATTTTAGGCAATTCGAATTTCAATTTTCTAACAAATTTACCCAAAACAATGTCAATAAGCTTAAATTTCCGAATTTATTTGGACAAATAAAGATTATTATTATTATTATTATTGTCAACAACATTCAACTAGTAGTAGACATAACATCGTCTAATATTTTAATTTACGGAGTGTATTGTGACCGGAGCCTGTCAGCAGACTCGACCAATTTTTTTTTTCATCATTCCATTGTATTTAAACCTTGTACTTGACATTTCACAATATCTATAATTCTCAACAAAATACCTCAACATGCCTCACCTCGCTCGTACTCAAAGCAATCCTGGTATGATCACTGACATGACCAGAGAGAACCTTTTCGGATTTACATGTAAAATGGGGAAATATATGCAAAACATAATGCAAAGCCTGAAGCCAAATTAAAGTTGTAGTTATTTTAATTATTTTTACTTGCCAAATAGTTGCATTTTGGAAATGGCAAGATATGTTCATGTCGTTTACATGTAATAAACTGTACAGCCAATAAACAAAGTTTGGTCGATTCACTGTACGTACTGTAATACTAGCTTCAACCACATGCCTAGGATAGAGCCTAGGCATGCCTTGCCTTGCCTTGCTTACGCGAGTTGATTTCATTCTGGTTCACCGTCACGCCAAAGTGCATGACAATATAGAATTAATCACAAGTTACATGTTATCTGAAAACATCAAACTTTTATAGTGGGTCTGAAGTGATTTTAGTGAATACCAATAACTCCCGCGTTGCTGGTGCTGTGGAAAATCGTCCAGTCAAACGAGGTCAGCTTCAACTTCGAGGTCAAATCAGTCGTTTTCTACCGAAAATTCTTGAACACAATCCTAGTAAATTTACTTGCCATGGTTATTTAAAACACATAAAAATCCACCTTTTGGTGAAATTTGTAAACTTTCCGGTCCGTATTAAAGGAAACTACATGTATGAGTGGAAAACCGGGTCAAAATTTCAAGGCGTCAAGTATGCATCCCGAATTCGTCGGAAAATCGGTATTCCTAAATGTAATTCCAAAATTTATTTTCCTGGCACGAAAGAAGAGATGTCAGTTGAGGTTTAGGCGTTTACAGTATCTAAAATGGTGGACTCTAGGGAAAGTTACGTTGAGTTGAAAATACCCAAAAATAAGTCCCATGAACAGCTATTCAAAGTGTAACAGTATGTCGCTATCTGGAGCATGGAGGATAGATTGTATGCAAATGAGGGTATTGCGGACTGGCTGATTATGTAGAAGGGGTGCAGAATTTGGATTTAACCTGTTTCGAACAAACACTTGTCATTTGGGCGCACAATGAGTACAGTTATGACTATAGCACATATTACATTGCTTGTTTGACGTCAATAGCGTCTTTTGAAAAGTGGTCGTTGACTGATTTCAAATATGGCGTCGGTCACAATGCTCATTAACATATTAATTTTTTTGTAAAATTACAAAAAAAAATCATCAAAAATAGAAAAGAAGATGTGTTGACTTGAATTTAACAAATCTGAGTAAGCTACCCTCTGCGCATCAACACGCCAGATATCAAAGCAATCTGACAAGTATGATTTGAGGAGAAAAAAAAATCGTAAAAAATTAAAAAATGGCACAGATCAACTTGGCAAGAACAAATCTGAATAGCGTCCCCCAAGGGAACATGCACACCAAATATCGAAGTATTCTGACTGTCACTTTTGGAGAAGATGATGATGAAAATAAAATAAGTTGACGGACACCTATGATTCACTCTACTCTATACCTCTTATACCCACCTATACCTAAAGCTACGCTTTCAGCTTTTGCTGACAGCGGAGCTAATAAATATGTGGCCATCGAAATGAACCAAGAAAAGTGGGTCAATAAGCTTGATATGAGTCGTGTATATACACTTACCGACATCGTTATGTGTTCAATCCCAGATAAGATAAGAACAGTCAGTCAGTCACTCAGTCAGTCAGTCACTCAGTCAGTCACTCACTCACTCACTCACTCACTCACTCACTCAGTAAAATAGCGAGTGATACACAGCTATTGAAACCAACAAAGAATTAACAAGTTTTTTAAAGCATGTGGCCATCGAAACTTTACCCCTAAAAAGAGGTCGCTTTGTTTTGCATGAGTCATACGTATACACTTGTCGACATTGGTATGCGTTCAACCCCAGACAGATAAAAACACAATTATTGACCGAATGTAACATTTTGGACTCAGAAGTACAAAGGTATCGTATGACACATTTCTAATACAATGGATCAAATAAATACGTTGCTTGACATAACTGAGATACGATGGCATATTTGTGTGTTTCCAAAGGACGTCGAAGTATCGGACAGTTTGTATGTCTGTGTATAAACGAGTGTGCGGAGGCGGAGGTTAAACCTCTGACATCATCAGTTTCGAAACCTTTGTCGGTTTGTCGGAGTACATTTTGTTTCACAAGCAGTTATACATAATTCCAGTCCTTTTTTCATGTTAAAGCATACATGTATATAAAGCACGAATCAAATATCAAAATAACTGATCAAATTAGGGTTACAAAACTCTGCTAATAATGATGAATTATCAACAACATCTACTCGAGTGATTAATACTATCAGAATTGTAGGTGTCATAGAGTGGACAAGTGTCACAAACCAAATTGACAGGATCGATCTTTTAATGATCCGCTTGATATTACTGACTAGTATAGTAATTGAAATAAATCAAAGTACACCTGTTGGAGTAGTTTTATCGAGTTTTGCAGTGTTCCGATGCAAACTTAGATGCAGGGGTTAAAAGTCAAGTTTCGAAACCAGCGCTGTGACAAACTTCAGGTTAGCATGCAAGCAAAGCACATAGGTGTGTTTCCTATTACAAAATGAAAGTAAACATTCGTATATATTATAGTTCGAATCGAAAATGAAATATCTCTGCTGAGATTAGCGTTATAGTGAGTCGGTCAGTGTCAGTGGTGAACGTCTTTGAACATCAGAGCCCTTCTTTTAGTGGTCTGACTTTGATCGTAAAATCATCTATTTTCATTATAATAGCTATTTTGGTAAATTCTGATTGAAAATTACTGTAATTCAAGGCCAGAATCTGTATGAAATGAAAGTCCCATGTCTTTACAAAATTCATTCTCTGCTGTATCATTATTGCTGTGCACCTCAATATTTACATATGACATGCCTTCTACCCTTCGCAGACATCAGCGAATTTCATATCATATACTGACATGCCATGTGGTGCTAGGAAAGGCGAAACATTATTGTTTCAGTTTGAAGACAAAAATAATTAAAGTTCCATAACATAGTTTTATGAGTGTGTTGTGGAGATATATGGAGATATTTCAACTATACCCACTTTCAACTCGCCCCAGTTTCAACTCGTCCCATTTTCAACTCTTCCCACGCTTTCAAATCACATAGTAAAATAATTTACAGATCTTTGTAATATGATTTACGTGTGCAAGTATTTTAGTTATAAAAGACGATTTGAGACTGAGATGTTAAAAACACCGTACATCCAATATACTGACTTTTTCAGTTTGGTTTAATATCCCTCCCTTGCTTGTTTTGGTAGGAAAACCAGACCTTTTACAGACACTGCAAAATATAACAAACAATCAGCCCAGAAATCCGATGCACAGAAATTGGGACAATTTGACATATGGCATGGGCGAGTTGAAAATGGAGCGAGTTGAAATGGGACGAAATGGTCTGTCACCATACTTACCATCAAAGTGTAGAGATACAGTAATCTTTGATGTGATAGAGAATCGACCCCAAAGTGTTTTCGCAATACGTTTAGCCAAATGAGAACGGCACGGCTATATACAAATGTGAGATTGCATCAGAATATGTTTATCATTGATTGGCATGTTGACTGAATGTATGTATACCGAGAAAAAGTGACGTCATAGAAATCGGCCATATTGCTGTTACCAATATTTGCATATTATATTGTATCAGTGTGTTGTTGTAGTGTTTACAGTGTAATTCGGATGTGTATATTATTCGTGTATATATTTGTTTGTGTATCTGTGTATAAACATATTAAGAGAGATTTAGAAATCTTAAGTCAAAATTTTATCTAGAAATTAAAGGATACATTCATTGAAACTCAAGATAATGCACACCCTTAGAATTAGGCAAAGAAAATGATATTAAATTGGCGGCCTTCTATAAGATTTGCTCGTGAAAGTTTGTCATAAACAAAAAATTTCTGTAGAGTTCGGGCTATGAACAGCAAAATGTTATTAGATTGCAAATTCTACGACGTTTACAAGCTTGATAGTATTTATCCGATGTCTTCTTTTAATTTGTCATATGAGTAATCCACGTCAAATCCAATCTCATATCTCCTCTTTACACAGCTTGCCAGTGTAGTTAATCCTACTCTTGTCAGTAGATCCACTAGTACATCAGACCGTCTTTTGGACACGTGACCAGTTGAGCAAAGTTTGTCAAATAACGTGTAAACACGTGAATGTTTCTTATTGCTGATGTCTTCTCTATCCCGTACGCTTATACTGGGGTCTCGTAGTCCATCGGTCAAGTTCAACATTGCTTCAAATTTTGCTGTAATTGGAGAACAATAAAGATATACAACCCGTTTCAAGTTACCGTTCACTGGCTCTGTTTAGTACAATGACGCAGAAACCAATAAGAAAATGCAAATATACAATAAGATATCAAACTTAAATTTTGTCTGTTGAATAAACCATTTAAATGTACTGCGACTAGACTGAGACATTTGATGTCTGCAAGGTGACACTTTAGTTAATTTCATCATAGACAAAATGTCGAAAGAAAATATACTCATGCATTCAGGCTATCTTGAGGTGTAGAATGTGTAGTAACATTGATTTCTGTGTTGTTGTATCAAACAGAGCCAGTGAACGGTAACTTGAATTATGCTGTACATTGAAAATCCTTTGATTAGAAACTAGTCGTCTGGTGCGAGCGACAACAATCCTACTAATATTATACCGCGCATAAGCCAAATATATGGAATATATACTCTGGTCATTATACATCATGACATGGCCTGTCTATGCCACTGGTTCTGTTGTGTTCGAAATATGAGTCAAAACGTTCAAAATTACCATTACTTTTCCCAGTTTTGCTTTGATGTTATTGGCGGTGGTATAATTATGTTATTCGCCAAGATTTTAGTTCATTCAGCCGGAAAATATTTGTGACCTAAGGGTTGTCACTATTCGTCTAGACACTTGTAGTGACAAAGACCCCTTAGGTCATTCGTATTTTCCTAGTCTATTGTTCTTGTTCTCACTAACGCTACTTTTGTCCATCATCTGGTTTAAAATGAAGAATCACTAACAACAGAATTTACTTACCATCTGGGATATCGTTAGAAAGATCATGCAGGAATGAAACAAACGGGTTCATGTTTATGAAAAATATCAACTCTAACTCTTAGTCGGCATATACTGTCCTGTAGAATGGAATTAGAGAAATATTTACAGACTTATCTCTTTGTTTAGTCAGGACAATTTATTTTGACAAGAATTCAGTTATATAAGTGTCAATTTCATAATAAACAATGGTATAATATAAAGGCACCGGTATGGACGTCCATGATTGTCATGGGGTCCCAGGGTACAAAGTCGTTAGACGCTTAATGCACATCGACCCCATCGTCATTAAAGTCCTCATAAAAACATAACTTTTCATCAAGTTTTAACAATAGTGATGACAAGAAACTCACCTGGTGTCTGGGCCATCCAAGGTTTTAGTGCTAGGAATACTAATTACCGTTTTGTATTGTATTGTGGAAAATAAGTACGTTAGACTAGATATTTGTGTCGTGAACTGTGCCTATCACAATAGCCACAGTTCACGACACAAATATCCATATAGTCTAGCGTATTTATTTTCCACATAGTGTACGTGCGATGAGAAGTAGTATTCAGTTCCTAATAAGAAAACGTCATACAGTGACCTCATCCACGTACTCTCCACTTCAATGTCATTTTTGGCCACAAACTTTCCGAGCATTTCCTCTACTTACTTATCCAGTACATTTGCAACGATGGATAGATATGTCGCACAGTAGTAAGACTGAACCGTTCTGAAAGCCTGGCCTTGAACCCCAATGACTGTTCCCTGAATTACCCTACTTTTCTATAACATGTATATATCTTGGAAGGTTTTATATTGAAATCGTACACCTACCTGAGATTACGTATCTGGTTGGCTATGAACTTCACTAGCAAGTATTATATTATCCTCAAAACGAGTAGTTCTGTTTGTTCATGCTAAACTTCAAAAAATCAAGAACCAAGCATGCGCATGCCCAAAGCGAGTAATATGTATTTATAAAAGGGGATTTCCCTCGATACTCCCCCATCTAGCCATTGGCGAGCGGTTGGATTCGCCAAATTTTATGACTATTCAAGCTTGGGCAAGTTCTTGAAGTATGGTGAAAAGAAACCGGGTGAATATGTTGGTTAAATTTTCTTGTTTTTTGTGCTTGACACTTTACTGTGTCGTAGATTTTTTTCCTTCCATGTATCCTTACATGGTCAATAACACGTTCCCTGCAGAATCCCTTGAGATCAGATACCATTTAAAAATACAATAATAGGCCCTACCAACCTATATTTGGTCTACATCATTTTGAAAAAGATAATAATTTCGGAAGGTGGCTGATTTTGCTAGCTGCGGGTGGTTAAATATAAAGGAATTAGACTTCCAAAACCACGAGAAGAATATTTCTCTAATTTTCGAAGCGGTCATATGTTTGCGCTTTTATTACAGAATGTCTATTTATCTTGACTTTTTTTTTAAGAACATTTGTTTTTTGAGACAACTCTTGTTTAATTTTCTGATAGAATGAATGCGATGAAATATATAATGACCTGATATGAAACAACTCGTTTGCTATTTTTTTACCGAAATATCCTAATATATACACAAGAATATGAATTAGGTTCTGAATCACAGGAAGATTCATAGCAGGTTGATTATAATGTCAAAATTTATGTATGTACAGTTACTTTCCATATTTCGCAGGACCATGGACTAGATTAGTTTCAAGTGAACTATTTCCATGGTCCTCCTCACAAGAACATTTTCTAATTAATGATATTTTATTTTTGTATTGTTATTATCTTATGTTTCTGGTGAAAATAAATTCAATTCAATTCAATTCAATATTGAAAATCTATACTATGTTTACACTATAGTCTAAAGGATGCATTTTTATATAACTTGGTGAGTCATATTGTGTGATGTACACGAGTGGCTTGAAAGACATCTACGTTGATGTTCATTGATTACCACAACTGTAAAAGTGATGACAAGGATGTTCTTGTCATAAATAATATGGACAAAGGAAACTATAGGAAGTATAGTATTATCTCGATTGGGATACTTATCCCAATAAAAGTCCCGATTGGACATTATAGGTCGAGAGAATTTCATTTCAGTTGTGCCACCAACATACATAAATAAAAAATATACCAGATAGTTATATTTTATATATTTCCTTTTACCAGACTTACCGTTTCCAGCTGCTTGTTGACTCTAACTGTGTCTACCAAACACTGAAGTACTGCCCTGTATCAGGAACTTCAAGTGCCAAGAGAAAGATACGCATTCGATGGTGTTGTATGTACATGTTAGCATATTATGGGGCAATTACTGCGCATGTTCCTCTCGTATATATAATACATTCTATTGTTGATATCTCTCTCACCTCTGATCTACTGCTATGGTATAATTTATTGTATGTGCTAATAAGTATATAGGGATATATGTTGACAGGGTTATTAAGTTTCTATGAATAAATACGTCACATCACTTCACTTCACTTTGAAGAAATTAGTGTGGTCATTGGGTGATGGATGTCACGTGGTGTAAAGTGATATGACCACCTCGTTCATCGACTATAAATGACAATGCAATGATTAAGAAATATTTTTTGAATTTTTTGGGAAAACCCGCACGTCATAATTAACAGTGTGAATTATTCATTTAAAAATGTGAAAAATAACAATTAAGCTGTTTTTGTAATGTTGTCTGCTGGTCACAAAATTTGTGAAAAACAACGATTAAGCTGTTGTTGTAATGTAGTCTGCTGGTCACAAGTTTGTTGTAGATAAAGCTGGTAACTCATTATCTAGAACGACAGGGATCTGAAGGTATGTAGTTTTGGTGTTTGTTAATGATAAAAACAGTGCACTATTCTTCTTAAGCGCAACTTTGACTATTTCAATGTATAAACTTATGTGTGACCAAAACAAATTAAACAGCGGAAATCTCCTGCTTGTCGTTTTTTCGTCAATGAGTACTCACTACAGTGCTTTAGCTGGCCTTTGTAAATACCTCGTTAAAAATGGCTGCCCAATGGAATTTCGACCACTCATGCAAATCATAATCTTCGGGTTCATTTAGTGAAATATTAAAGATAAAACAAGTCTTCAACGAACAACAACACCGGTGATTAGTGTGTTATTGTTCTAGATATTGTATACAGTGTTCTGAAATTGGACTTGACTTTGGCACGTAAATTACCTAAAAGTTGTAAATTATGTAAGATCAAGTTCATATTTCGTCCCATTATGTTCATTGTGTTATATCCTTTGTTGTAGGAAATGGTTCAACACATAGTCGTGTTGCCAATTAATCGAGATTTCAACGCCAACTGTGTTTTCAGGAACAACAGAAAATGACCTATTGAACTGTCCGTTAGTTCCAGTACAGAAGTTTGCATTGTTAACATCACAATACGGCATGATCTTTTATAGTGTGTACCAGTCAGTTCTCATAGTATAGTTCCCCAATATGTATCTGGGCTGTACAGTACACGTGTCTATTGTACAGTCATATATACGTGTCGGTAATAAATTTTAAGTATTTTTATGGCCTGGAAATAGTTTTCTCAACGGTTATATTTATAGGCTGGGATCACTTAACGTTACACACGCCATAGTTGAAGTCAGGTGGTTGTTTGCTGATCATAATGGATCCGTTCGTCCCGTTTCTGCAAGATGTTGCAGCGAATATCGGTGAAGGTACACAAACATATCCATTTAATAGATGTATGTGTGTATGTATGTATGTATGTATGTATGTATGTATGTATGTATGTATGTATGTTTTATAAGCTTTTGAAGATGGGGTTCGAAGGTCGAATGCCCCGAGTACTGAAATCAATGTATGATAATGTTAAGGCATGTGTGAAAACACCTAAAGATATTACTGAAGTTTTGAATGTACATATGGTGTTCAACAGGGTTTAGTTTTATCACCACTTTCTCTTTAACCTATTTATTAATGATATTGGTGAAATGTTACAGAATGGTATATGTATAGTGGCATTTATGCAGGCTCAATAAAATATATTTTTTCCCGATGATTTAGCTATCCCAAGTGACTCTAGAATTGGCTATCCCAAGTGTCTCTAGAATTGGTTTTCCCAAGTGACTCTGGAATTGGCTATCCCAAGTGACTCTAGAATTGGCTATCCCAAGTGACTCTAGAATTGGCTATCTCAAGTGTCTTTAGAATTTGTTATCCCAAGTGACTCTGGAATTGGCTATCCCAAGTGACTCTAGAAGTGGCTATCCCAAGTGTCTCTAGAATTGGCTATCCCAAGTGACTCTAGAATTGGCTATCCCAAGTGACTCTAGAATTGGCTATCCCAAGTGACTCTAGAATTGGCTATCCCAAGTGACTCTAGAATTGGCTATCCCAAGTGACTCTAGAATTGGCTATCCCAAGTGACTCTAGAATTGGCTATCCCAAGTGACTCTAGAAGTGGCTATCCCAAGTGTCTCTAGAATTGGCTATCCCAAGTGACTCTGGAATTGTTTATTCCAAGTGACTCTAGAATTGGCTATCCCAAGTGTCTCTAGAATTGGCTATCCCAAGTGACTCTAGAATTGGCTATCCCAAGTGACTCTAGAAGTGGCTATCCCAAGTGTCTCTAGAATTGGCTATCCCAAGTGACTCTGGAATTGGCTATTCCAAGTGACTATAGAATTGGCTATCCCAAGTGTCTCTAGAATTAGCTATCCCAAGTGACTCTGGAATTGGCTATCCCAAGTGACTCTAGAATTGGCTATCCCAAGTGACTCTAGAATTGGCTATCCCAAGTGACTCTAGAAGTGGCTATCCCAAGTGTCTCTAGAATTGGCTATCCCAAGTGACTCTAGAATTGGCTATCCCAAGTGACTCTAGAATTGGCTATCCCAAGTGACTCTAGAATTGGCTATCTCAAGTGACACTAGAATTAGCTATATCAATTGACTGTAGCCTACAGAGGCAGCAAGACAAACTATCCCACTATTCCCAAAAAAATGGAAGTTGAAGGTGAATGCATCAAAAACGAAAATCGTTGTGTTCAGAAATGGAGGCAAACTTAGGCATTATGAAACGTGGTATTGTGACAGTCAACGTATTGAAACAGTAGCTCATTTTAACTATCTTTGCATACATTCTCAAGTTCAGGACTTTGGTTCAAAGCACAGGAATATCTGACGACCCAGGGGGGAAAGGGTATTTTTTATGGTTATTAAACCAGTACAAAAATACAAATGTTAACATTGGTATGAAAATTTTCGATTGTAAAATTCTCCCTGTTCTGATGTATGGCAGCGAGGTATGGGATTTCACGATGGAAACGAAATAGAAAAGGTCCATTCTTCCTACTTTATTCTTAAAGTTAATAGGAATACAAGTAATCTTGCTGTACTTTGTAAACTTGGGAGGCAGAAGTTGTCATCACTTAGGTTTCTTAGTATTATTAAGTATTGGCTCAAACTTTTAAGGAGAGAGAATACACCATATGTGAAGCAGTGTTATAATTACCAACTAGAGATGGCTGATAAAGAATATAAATGTTGGGTGTTTAAAGTTAAACATTTATTGTTCAAGTTTGGTTTTGGGATTGCCTGGACTGAACAAAGTGTTGATAATGAAAGTATTTCCTTTTCTGAATTTAAACAAAGGTTATTTGACATTGATAACGAATATTGGCATACAGACTATCGCTTGAGAAATACCTTTCTGTTATTGACACTGAATTTCTCAGTAGGGCACTTGGCAAATTTCGTGTCTCTGACCACAATATCCGTATTGAGAGTGGACGAAAGGTCAATTCGCCAAGAAACGATCTTAATCTTATCGAAGACGAATTTCATGTCTGTCTAGTTTGTCCTGTATCTAAAGATATTACATGTAAATTTATTGCTCCTTATTAATATCGTAACCCTTCACCTTTAAAATTTTCAAATTTAATATCATGTAATTCTGACAACACAATCCAGAATCTAGCCAAATTTGTTGCATATAGTTTTAAATTAAATCAAAAACATTTAATTCAGCTTCTGTGATGTTTATGTTATGTTTACTATCATCTTAAACATTTAGTTCACATTCTGTGATGTTTATTTAGCTTATAACGCTCTATTCCGGCTGTTTTCTTAAAACAATTATATATATAGACAATATTTTGTTAATATTTATTTTCACTTTCTACAAAGGGGCCGATGGCCTAATGTACTGAATAAACTACCATGTATGTATGTATGTATGTATGTATGTATGTATGTATGTATGTATGTATGTATGTATGTATGTATGTATGTATGCATGTATGTATATATGTATGTATGTATGTATGTATGTATGTATGTATTATATGTATGTATATATGTATGTATGTATGTATGTGTGTGTATGTGTGTGTGTGTTTGTATGTATGTATGTATGTATGTATGTATGTATGTAAGTATGTGGGGAAATGTTGCATTGCGAATGAGGCCAAATCCTCTAAAGAAAATATACAAACCACATCCACTAGCCCACTGTTCTATATAAGTTCATATATTGATAAACATATATTTCCAATTATTTCGAACTGTTTCTGTGGCCCTCACCAGATATATTATCCAATGAAATGTATTGAAATGTATACATAAAAAATATTCTTCTGTTTTGTATCTGGTGAATAAACAATTCAATTCAATTCAATTCAATTCAATTCCATTCCATTCCATTCCATTCCATTCCATTCCATTCCATTCCATTCCATTCCATTCCATTCCATCCCATCCCATCCCATCCCATCCCAGTCCAGTCCAGTCCAGTCCATCCCATCCCATCCCATCCCATCCCATCCCATCCCATTCAATTCAATCCCATTCCATTCATTCAATTCCATTCCATCCCATCCCATCCCATCCCATCCCATCCCATCCCATCCCATCCCATCCCATCCCATCCCATTCCATTCCATTCCATTCCATTCCATTCCATTCCATTCCATTCAATTCAATTCAATTCAATTCAATTCAATTCAATTCAATTCAATTCAATTCAATTCAATTCAATTCTATTCTATTCTATTCTATTCTATTCTATTCTATTCTATTCTATTCTATTCTATTCTATTCTATTCTATTCTATTCTATTCTATTCTATTCTATTCTATTCTATTCTAGAACATTTTGTGGCGATGGTGGGAAACACTGACGCGCTAAGAAAGCCTAGATTTTCAGTAAGAGATAGACAGGATATCCTGGAAATGAAACATGGAAGAAATTATGAACTGTTGAACCAACTGCGTTCAAAAGGTCATCTTTCGAGGTTCAACTGTGAGACATTGGTGGCACTTCTTAAAGAAGCCAAAGAACAGGATCTTGCAAAGGTGGTGAAAAGGAGGTTTGAGATTGGTTTTGAAAAGTATTACGACTTTGAGAAACTGCAGGATGAAGTAGATGCACCTACGCCTACAACATCTGAGATGCAGACATCAAGTCAAAGCACACACCAAGTAGCCAGTAACAACGAACCAGATTCAGGGCATCGGGTCAGTCCAGTAACCGAACGACCTGAAGATAAAGGTAAACTGATATTCATAGGTGGGTTCAGGGTTAAAACGGTTTGCGATCCGTTAGCTAGAATGTCCAAAAAAAATTTAACGTTTTGGGAGTTAGAGTGTCCATATCGATGGTGCTGTGCTAGGCTAGCTCTTGTAGGAGCAGTAGCAGATGGTGATAATAGAGGGAGTTACCACTAACGTACACGACGTACACGACGTGAACTTTACACTGATTGCAAACCGTTATATTCGCCCCATGTGCCATATCATGGCAATATATTGAAAATAGCAAAGGTATCTGTTGCTGTGGATTTTGACAGTCCACAGAAACAGATACCTAGCCAGTTAATTTCAAATATTATAATTTTACAAATTTTAACTCAATCCGAATTTTTACAAAGTGAAAGCGGAAGAAACATAAATGTTGTTTCATATTCACCACACTGTTTGTGCTTCTTTGGGACAGTAGCAATCGAGCATGGTCCCCACCGACGAGTCTGGGCAACCGAGATTATGGTCACTAGAGTACATGAAATAAATATTTCTGACACGCCTCAATTGAGAAGTTCACTGACAGGGTCTTATAAATATTAAGGTAAATTTATCTCAAAGTAAATACACTATCGTGGTTTAAATACAAACATAATTAGTTCAGTGCATGTTTGACTGTCTCAAAGAGCGATGCCAGTTAATTTCAAATGTCACAATTTGCAATCAGCAATTGTACAAATTGAAGGCGGAACTCATGTAGTATTTACATTAATATTTATGACATGACTCAATTGGAACATTAAAAGAATAAGTATTAATTTTCTCATCATAGTAAGCTTCCTTTCCAAATGAAATATTGCCATCAACCATTTTAGAGAAAAATAAATTCGCTCTATAGTTCAGTTGTCTTGGAAATGCAATGCTAACAAGACAGTGCATTGTAAGATACGTCGTGTTGCTCAGCCCTAACCATCCTAAAAGGGAGTTGAGGGCGCCCCATCACAGTATATAGTACCTTCTAAACTAGATATGTACTAAGAAGGCGCGATAGCCGTTTTCAATACTGACAGCGAGGGCGCTGTTCTTCGAGCTACTATAGTTCATTCAATCTTGAAGCACTGCTGTGTCCCACACATCGATCACGTTCTATTTATCATCAAAGTTATGAGTGCAGTAATATCATCTAAATTAAAGTACCCTTATTCTTTGCTATCAATTAATCGGAAATATTAGTAGTTTAAGTGATGCCACCCTGCCCAACAACCACCCACACACACACACACACACACACACACACACACACACACACACACACACACACACACACACACACACACACACACACACACACACACAACACATAAACACAACCATTTACAGTGGTGACAAAGAATAATCCCGTCCAAATGTTCACTCTTATTAACTGATTTCTGTTTCAGAGATCGGAAATGCACCTATTGCAGAAAAGCCCCAACCTGTTTCAGAGATCACACATACACCAGTTGCGGCAAAGCCCCAACCTGTTGAGCAAGAGGCAAACAAAAGGTAATAATACATATGATAATAAAATACTTACCAGCACAGTATGGTATAGTCTCAATGGGCTTTACAAAATTCGGAAGAGAATAAGTATCCACAGAAGAGTTAAACAGTAAATGTGTGAGAAAAGCAAGCCCTTAAAACCCTATCAACTAATTCACAATAACGAGTAAAAAGTAGGGTATTAACTTGAATTTGGTAAGATTTAATACACTAAAAAAGCATATATGTAGACTGTGTGTATCAAATGAGTAACACCTATGGCCTTAAACTGAAAATTCAAAAAATACACTAGCATGTATATTAAAATCTGTGACTGTGTAAAATGGTGTAAATTAGGTCTCCTAATATCGATTCCGAGAGAGTTCAATAACGTAGCACCGGTTAGGCAACAAGTAAAAGTTATAATGTCTTGTGTTCGAATGGATAGACAAGTGCCACTGGACAAACATTCGACCATGCATAAACTAGTAAGGAAGAGAACTAGTTTATGCATGGTCGAATGTTTGTCCAGTGTGATAATCTCCCAGCAGATGAGAGATAAAGCAAACTGTTAGTGTAAGTGATCTCTCGCCAATTATAAGATTAGGAATGTTTTAATTTAGATAAAGATGAGAAAAATGGACAATGCGTCTTTATTTAGTCAATAAAGAAAAGAGAGATTTACATACAGTCTCAGACTGTTAGTGGTCTGAGAGATATATAAAGCTGAGAGCAAAGTAACCAGGGAAAGAAAAAGAAGTAGTTTTAAAACTCAGTGAATTGATCAATATCACACACAAAATAAGTTATATTGCACCACAAAAATTGATCATTCAATCGATCAATCATTCAACCAAATAATAAATCAATCAATCAATCAATAAATCAACCGATCGATCGATCAATCAATCAGTTACATGCTCGCTGTCTCCTGTGGTTATGTTCAAATAACCCCCAAATCTTTCAGCTCATCAGTACCAGCTCGGGGCACTCCAATTAACCCAATTTATAAGTTAGACATACAGACAATCATTGTAGTTGAGGGTTGGCATGATTATTGAACCCTTCTAGTCATGGCATTCAAAAATGTTTAAACGTATAAGGTCCACCCCTCCTCTTTTATTGTAATTAGTGTGTACGCGAGTATTATGGAGGGAGGGGTGTAAAAACATTTAAATGATTGAACCAATGACTTTTCTGAAGTTCTTGTTGTCATTGTTTGTATTATACAGAAGTGTGCTTATTTTGAACGATGAATGGGGAACATCGAAAGGCGGAATATCCAGCTTCCATCGTCAGATTGCTCAGTTATCTCTTAAAGCTGGCTGCGAGGTGTACGTGACAGCACTGAAGGCAGACGACAAAGATAGAAAACATGCTAAAGAAAATGGAATCCATCTGATTGTCGCAAACAATAAGAACGACAAGCCTACTAATCTGGAATGGTTGACAGACACACAATATTGCCGTATATTTTTTCCGGGTTTGAAAGATATTCCAAATTTGGAGAGAATCATAGCTCATGCACCAATCACAGCTGAAGCTGCAATCAATATCAGAGATGATCTTTTTGAAGGAAAACAAAAAGTGACCCTCTTCATCCATGTTATTCCAGAAGACATCGAAATTCATAAGAAAACCCATGAACTAGGCAAGGTTCAAAGAAGAGAAAACGACATCCAGGAGTTGGCGAAGAAAGCAGACGAGGTTTTCTCAGTAGGGCCAAGAATTTATAAACACTTTCAAAACAAATTTCGTGGCCTGAGCATCAAGCATCATTTGTTCCTGCCACTACCGGATCCAGCATTCTTTGATGTGGTCATCCAGAAACCAGATGTAAATCAAATGCCTAAGATGGAGGTGTTGACGGTCGGTAGAGTAACAGGGGTCGAAGAATTAAAGGGCTACGACATTGTAGCAAAAGCCTTGAGTGGTGTAGCTGACGAAATGAAAGACCGTCCCCCAGTGTGGAAGATAAGAGGCATATCTGAAGAGCAGAAAGACGAAAGTGAAAAGTTCATACGTAGAAACCTTCAAGGGAAGCATTTACAACCAAATCTGTATCCATATGGTGACCTACAAGATATTCTGAATGATCTCCGAGTGAGTTGTCTGTTTCTTATGCCTTCCCGCAGTGAGCCATTTGGATTGGTTGGTCTTGAAGCTTTGGCAGCTGGTATCCCTGTACTGATCACCAAGAATTCGGGCCTTGCAGAATTTCTTTCTGCATATTTCCCGCCACAATTTGCAGAGTGGCTGGTTGTCGATGTTGGAGTAACTGATCATGAGGATGATGTGGAGATTTGGAAAGTTCGCATTCTCAAGATACTTCGTGATTGCAGTCGTTGGTTTGATGTTGCTGCAGAGATCAAGGAGAAGCTTAAAGACCACAAAGATATTAAGAAGAACCAGGAAGAGTTCATAGAAGTACTGAAGGCTTAGACGTCTGAGGGGTAAATTGCTGGGATTAAGTACAAACCCCGAGATGAGACGACCCAGGGCGAAACAAGGTGACTCCCTAAAGGCTGCATGAATTATAACTTAGAAATTTGATAATATTAACAACCTGCTTCAGCAAATCGTCTCCATTCTGATTCCACTATAATCACAAAATAATATCGAATTAAATACAAGTTCCTTATTATAGACATAGAAGTTTATATTCTCATGGTGTGACATTATAGTGCAGTATACGTAATCATATCACTATACTTCTGACGTCAGAAACATAGTAATATGAAAATATAGTAATATGGGGGGGAACTATGTTGACATTTTTGTTGCTATGATGTTATTATTGTTAAATGTGTTAATCATAATTTTGCAATGATTTAAAATTTAGTTTCATAAATAATAAGACATAAATAAGGTTTCTTTTAATTTATGGACTGTCGAGTATTTGACATGTTCCTCAAAGTAAATAATGGACAAACACTATTCACACTATCAGTAGCATCGCTCTCGTCATCTTGGACATGAAACACACGTCACATAACAAAAACTACGATGCTACATGTACATGACTTTGAAAATGAAAAACACTGGCGCACATTTAACCTGCATCAAGTAGACTTGCTTTGGCTGCCATAAATAATAAAACATTTTAGAAAATGTGGATTCCTGGTCAATTCATAGATTGTAGAATCTGATCCTAATCAATAATGTAGACAATGAAACAACCATAGTTGTTTGCCCTTTCCTGTAGCCACTACTAGGACGTAAGCATTTGTAATTATCTGTTTTATTTATTCTGTTGATAGAATGTTTATCGACTTTTAGCAGTGTGATTTTGAAAATTTCACCATGTTATCGACGTATTTACTAAGTTTCTAGTATCATTGATTTTAGCATGTGAGCCGAGACCTATAGATACCCGGTACACCCATTCCTTGATCGGTCTCTCGATAATTTTCAATTTATTTGGACCAAAATGTCTATAGTTTGTAATGGAACTTATCATTGTTTTTGAATAAAGTATCCTCACTGGGAATCCCAACCTGGAAGTCTGTGGTGTGAGTTTTAGTACAAGTGAGCTGAGGTTTAATCGTGTTATTGGCATGGCAAATGTCTGATAGAAAACATAATAATTACAGATAGCACAGGATAAACTGTTAAACACACAATTTATAATTTACAAGTGACAATTGTCCATTATCTGACTATCAATTATAGTGCATTCAACATTTTGATGCTCTACTCTTCAACAATTAAAGACCCGCGATGGCTGGAACAAACATGATTTGCACTCACATACTCTTTTGCATATTTGACCCCTCATTAATGACCCGAAAAACAGTCTGTCGATTTCAACGTCTTAATTCGTGATAGCAATAACCCTATACTTTCACTTCAAATACAACATGTACAAGACTTGGAACATCGATGGAGACTTTTTTCCAATAGTGACGTTCATTTCTACCCGGTAAATTTGAAATGATTAATTTCTCACGTATAATTTGCTAAATTAGAAAATATATAGTTGGTTTTCTATGTATGATATTTCACTTAAATATCATGAGTGTCACAGTTCTCTACATTATACATTGTAAATATCAGTCTATATAGAGAAGAATTTAAACATTATGTAGTCAGTGAAACAGTTGTAGTGCTAGCCAAGATGGCGGACACATTGTCATAAACGGCATGGTCTTTCTCTATTGATACTTCCGGGCTGGAGTGAATGAAACATCTTGCCTTCCCCAGCTGTCCATTGTTTACTTCAACAAAGAGTTACGTGTGTGTAGTATACTGAGTAGTCTGCTAGTTTGCATAAGTGTTAAAATTCATATCTGTTTCCAATGGCATGAGAGAATATATAAGCACTATATGATTTCTCAGGGGCATTAATACGACTGACATGAAATACTTTCTTGGGGTACATATATACTTCAAATTTCAGCCAAATTAGACTAGGCTCTTAGAGTACATATACCACACATTTCAGCCAAATTAGACTAGGCCCTTAGAGTATATATATCACACATTTCAGCCAAATTAGACTAGGCCCTAAAGGTTGCAGCGCACGGGGATACAGTTACCAATGCCAATGGCCATACTTTAATATAAGAAAATATTAGAATAGCGGCAAATTCGTAGTCGGGAACAGGTACGGTGATTTACCATTTACACGAACAACACAGTAAAATACACACATACAGTTGGTCGCATTGGCATCATGGAAAAGGTACCCGCTTCAGAAACAGATGATTCTAAAATTTTGGATGAAAATCATTCAAAGAAGAAACGACGACGAAGATTGGCAGGCTTTATTCTGTTAGCATCAGGTATTGCTTTGGTCGCCATTGCTGTTGTCTTGGGTGTGTATTTCAGCTCAAGTAGGTACATTTTATCCAGTACTGCATATTTGTTAAGTTAGATGGGATTCACCATCAGTTTATTTATTATCGAACCAAGATTATCTGAAAAAGTTAAAATTGTGGGGGGTTTTCTGACAGATACATATACGTTTGAAACTGTGAAATGAATAGAGATGACTTTGTGTTTATGAAGTAAGCTAAGATCTTAACAATGTTTGGTTCCGGTTTCCTTAGTTTTGCACTGCCGACCCTAAACTTTTTTTACGTATTTCGTAAAAAAAACTATAAAATCGTCAAAATTGCGAAGTTTCGCGAGAAATAATGGATGCGAAAACTGACTGTTGCTTTTGCATGGTATTAAAATCTCACATAGAACTTGATACTGGTGTAGACGTTGGAGAGAGACTCCAAAGTGTATGGTATCGGCTATAATTTAACTTTGTTGGACAGAGAACATTTTATCTTATATAAGTTAGTTTTGGTATCAGATGTTACATGAATACTAATCAACGAATCGTAGCACAATTTCGTATACACGTGTTTAAAAAACCATGTTCCTTGGTTTGATTTTTTCCATTTCTGTTTATTACAACAGGTAAAGAAGAAGAAACTTCTGATGAAAACGTAGATATTCCAAAGTCTATTAACAGTACACTTCCAAGTTTCAGTACGTTCACATTTCATATTCTTAAACATTATCATGGACGTAGACCTTTCACCAACGTCTTTACTTAAACTAAGATGCACTTTAAAAAAATTAATATAATTTGACTATAATTATCGAATTTTTCGTATATCCAGATTTGAAAAATAAGGATCATGCATATTAAGACATAACATATTTGCAAATGGAAAGTGACAGTGGGGTGACTATCTATTCAGATTTATGTTAAAATGTTAATTCAAAATGGCAACAATCTTTTAACTATGTAAGTTTAAATGTTATTGTTGTTGTGTATAGTAAGTAGTGTAATGGTTGTCGAAGAAAAATACCGAACTTCTACTATCTACAAAGCGAGCACTACCCTCGGGATATTGCAGTGTTTATCACACAAAATGTACACAGGCGAGGTTTAGTATGCATTCATACCTCCATTCGTTAAACACTGAAGCATTCAATCCCATTTAATCAATTCTATTTTCTCAATTCATTTGGGTAAAAAGATCGCATAAACATTGACACCATGGAATGTGGACTCGGGCCATTGGAGGCGCTAAACATATCATTCCCTTGGAAAAGAACCACCTACTTTTACAAATATAGATGCCATGCTAGAAGCACGGCGGGTGCGATTTGTCTGATCCTTTTATATGCAAATTTACCTTTCATTCGAGGATTAAAAGCATTTTCTTAAAGTATGGAATAGGTACATATCTTCATCTATTCAACCTCGTGCTTCGGAATTGTCAGATGGAAAATTGAACCCTTGAGAGTTTTGGGATTAATCCTGGATTTTTAAACATCCTTAAAATTTGATGGGTAAAGCATGATGTTATAAACATACACTGTTGTCTTCGTCATGAATCGTTTTTGCTACGTGTGATGCATATAATGCACAACAAGAGAGACAGACAGAGAAACGGACAAGTAAGCTAGGTAGTAGTAGGTAATCTGTACAGTAAGTCATGTAGGGACATGCGCACCTCGGCCGGCCACCACGTATCTTACACTAAACAGACAGATATGTAAAACATGGAGACGAGCGCAGAAATGTGGGCACAGTGAATGAAAATTTAAAAAGAAAAGGGATCTATGTGTATACCAAAATATGCATACCTATCTATTAGCGGATTATTAAGCAAATTAATCAATCACCCAATTAATTAATTAATTAATCAACCAATCAATTGTTCAATCAATCAATAAACCAATGAATTGCTTCAACAAACTGTCAGTAACGTTCAGAAGTTGATAGATCCATGTTTGTGTAGCAAACATTCACTTATTATTTTTAGCCTATTGTGCTACCATGGTAACGCCCAATAATGGTTGGATGAATGGTTCCTTTGGACACGACAATTTCCTCAGTTTCGGCTGCATCCTTGGTTACCGTCTTGTTGGAGGAAACACATTGTATTGTTATGATGGACAATGGAATGCTACTCAACCGTACTGTGAAATTGGTGAGATTTGTAATTTAAGAATGTATCTGCAACCATTTCCATAAAGTCAAAATAAAACAGGGAGGTTGTCTTATTCTCATATTCATCGCTAGTAATTGATGTGCAGCACGTCAAGGGGGAGACACAAAATACTATTTTTAAAATTGAAATTACTGCCAAGGAAATCCATGAGAATACACGTGAACATGTATACCATAATGTTCCACGAACATAGTTGTACATGTAGGAATGTACATGGAACACTACAAGAGATTTCCCTGGAACATTGAATATTTCTGTAATGTTGTCCTTGGAAAATTGCACGCACAAAAGTGTCTTTCGAATATAAGAATGTGTACATGTCTGGGGTATTTCTCTAGTAGCAATGTTCCAGGGACATACCTATATCCATAAATGTTTAATGTTCCAAGTTTGTATACAATATTCTCATGCTTTCTCGTGTCATCCAAGAAATCGGATTATTACTTCATAAGGCTTAAAATACTACTTCTGGTAGAGGAAATGAAGAACTATGTGTTGTGGTCAAACATCGTACTTTTGTCATATTATATATATATATATATATATATATATATATATATATATATATATATATATATATATATATATATATATATATATATATATATATATATATATTATCCAGTATTGTATTAAAATTAAGTCAGATGAAGACACGCTGTTTTCATTCGCAATAAACATATTTTGCTTTCATTTACCATACCAGTGTCATGTGAGCTGATTCAAGTTCCAATGAATGGATGGATGGTTGGTTCGTTTCAACATGAAAGTTTGTTACAATTTGGTTGCAATGAGAGTTACAGTCTCGTTGGCGAAGACACGCTATTTTGCTATGATGGACAATGGAATGCTACAGAACCACATTGTGAAAAGGGTAGGGATATCTTTATAGCGCCCCCAGTGTCGACCACTATCATAGTAACAGTGCGCAAAAGCGTTTGCTTTCTAAAAAGTTACCCAAATATCAGACTTACCGCTAAACCATGAAACACAAATACCATCGATTTTTTCACTGTGGTGAATAATTGAGTTTGATTTCTATCGAATCGTTTCCAAAATTCTCCATAAACAAACTTTTAAAATTATTTCTAATTAACGACGTTGCACATTCTGTAGCTTTGTAGTCTGTGGCTGTTACTTCTGTAGTATGCACATTATATTAGCAGCTGAAATATGCAAATTTCTGTTTCTAGTATGTGACGTGGGATGGAATGAATACCAATCAATGTGTTACTACATCAATACTGAATTCATGTTTTGGCATGAAGCTCGCAGTCATTGTCAAAGTCTTGGCGGTGATTTGGTGAAAGATAACACAGAGGATATTAATAATTTCCTGACTGACATAATAATATGGACAGTGGACGTGAGCGGATGTGAGCCTTTACATGGATGCAATCTACATATAGGACTTAGTCATCAGGTACGAAAGACTGTGATTATTTAGTTTTTGTTTCATTCTACATAGTCTTCCATATTGTTTTCACTTACCGCAAGGAAGGTGGTGTTGTTGTTGTTGTTGTTGTTGTTGTTGTTGTTGTTGTTGTTGTTATGCGCGCGCGTGCGTGCGTGTGTGTGTGTGTGCGTGCCATCTTTTCCTCAAAAACGACTGGCTCGAATCAAACAAACCTTGATACATATATTGTTTAGGGTAATGTTACAACTGGTTAGATTTTGGTCGATGTATTATGAAAATTGGTGAGGTATTTTAATGATAAGTATGTGCATTTCTTGTATCAGTGAACAGTGAGATGTATCTCCCTGATAGAACATTCTTATCCGCTTTCGAATATGGAGGCCCTCCTAATACTGCTAACTAACATTCATGCTTATTTCTCTTCGTAATTATAGCCAGATACTGGATTCCAATGGGTGGATGGTACGGCTCTGTCGACTGACTTTGCACCCTGGTTTCCAAATGCACCGTCCGAAGGTAACATACCCAAGTCAGTCGAATTAGACTTGAGAACAGTTGAGAACGAACAGCCTGGACTACAATGGAATGACCGTGCATTTGATACAAGCAATGTGAACAACAGAGTATGGTCCATATGTGAAAAGCCTATATAGCATACAGTTTGTTAGATTTATATCTGTTTATTTGTTCACATGTTATGAAAGGGTTTCCTTTCTCAGACTCTTAATCCCATATTCTTCTACGTAATAACACTATATCATTCTGATGAAAATGCGATGTAGTGTACAAGTCGTGATTTCTTTTTGGCTGTTACGTTTACTGTCATTTGAGAGCACTCACAAAGAACAAACGACAGTAAACGTAACAGCCAAAAACGAAATCGTTATTTTAATCATATATTTATTCAGACTTGTTAAGTTCAAACTCCAAATTTCAGTTTGAAGTGTGAAATATAATGTACAAAATGATGGGTACCCTGTAATGGCGGCTTTACATTTTTTTCATAATAATACTAATAACTTTATTCAAAATCTTGCCTTCTTAGAGGCATCGACATAGCACATTGAAAAAAACAAAATAAGTAATTAAATAAATATCAGTGGCATATACAAAATACCTGATAGGCAAAAAGTCCAAAGAGAAATATCTTGTATATGAATATGACGTTTTGCTGTGGGGAAGTACAAATTGTTGAATTTTTATTTTACTTAGTGAATAAAATTAGTTCGAGTTAATCCTGTGGCCTATTGTGTGTGTATTGTTCTTAATTCCCCAATACTTTTTGTCCCTTCCTATTCTGTACTTCATAAAATCATGGCTTCCATACCAATGTACACTAACACCAATCTAACAGGCAATTTTGGGTTGCGTGTAATGTGCTCAGCTCGTAAACAGAAGGAGGGGCATCAGATCATGACTAAATTGAGCAAAAAAATTCTTAAGGAGAGCAAAGTAGTTGCTGACAATACCATTTACAATAAAAATAATACGGTCATTCATCGGACAATGCTGAGACTTATGTTCTTAAGAAGGACAGAGTATTAACATAAATATACCCTGAAGTTAAAGACTGTGTTTAATACAGTAGCGATCATGATTGATATAATAACAGTGCAGTATGGATGACAAACACAGTTGGTTTGGACACGATGGCAGACATACCGACTTCAGAAACAGTTAATTCTGAACTTGATCAGGATGAAAAACGTTCAAAGAAAAAACGACGAAGATTGGCAGCTTTTATTTTGTTAGCATCAGGGATTGCCGCGCTGGCCTCTATAGTGGTCTTGGGTGCATATTTTGGATCAAGTAAGAACCTTTTATCCAGTATAATATCTTTCACAAAACTATTTGGTACAGAGATAATGTTTCTTACTCTTTCACTATTAGATACTATCTAAATGTAATAACATACCCAAGTCAGTCGAATTAGACTTGAGAACAGTTGAGAACGAACAGCCTGGACTACAATGGAATGACCGTGCATTTGATACAAGCAATGTGAACAACAGAGTATGGTCCATATGTGAAAAGCCTATATAGCATACAGTTTGTTAGATTTATATCTGTTTATTTGTTAACATGTTATGAAATGGTTTCCTTTCTCAGATTCTCAATCCCATATTCTTCTACGTAATAACACTATATCATTCTGATTAAAATGCGATGCAGTGTACAAGTCGTGATATCTTTTTGGCTGTTACGTTTACTGTCATTTGAGAGCACTCACAAAGAACAAACGACAGTAAACGTAACAGCCAAAAACGAAATCGTTATTTTAATCACATTGAACACTATATAAGCTTAGCTTGGTATATTTATTCAGACTTGTTAAGTTCAAACTCCAAATTTCAGTTTGAAGTGTGAAATATAATGTACAAAATGATGAGTACCCTGTAATGGCGGCTTTACATTTTTTTCATAATAATACTAATAACTTTATTCAAAATCTTGCCTTCTTAGAGGCATCGACATAGCACATTAAAAAAAACAAAATAAGTAATTAAATAAATATCAGTGGCATATACAAAATGCCTGATAGGCAGAAAGAGCAAAGAGAAAAGAAGTATCTTGTATATGAATATGACGTTTTGCTGTGGGGAAGTACAAATTGTTGTATTTTTATTTTACTTAGTGAATAAAATTAGATCGAGTTAATCCTGTTGCCAATTGTGTGTGTATTGTTCTTAATTTCCCAATACTTTTGGTCCCTTCCTATTCTGTACTTCATAAAATCATGGCTTCCATACCAATGTACACTAACACCAATCAAAAGGTTTTGAATTTGTATATACAATGACCTCTGACCCTCGAGAAGTGGTATGTTTTTCTGACTGGTTATGATATCGCAATTTGATAATATATAATGACATTGCAAGGTTTGTTTGTTTGTTCGTTTGATTTTTAATTTTGATTTCTTTGTTTTTGTTTTGGGGGTCCATCATAATGTGTAGATTGCTTTGTTGTTAATAGTGATACATGATGCAAAAGAAATTTAGTTGGTCATTAATGGAACCTTCTAGCATTCTTAGAATCCATCGCAACAAATTTATTTTTAAAACAAAACTAATTTAAGAATGCATCACTCGAGTTGACAGAACAGTCAGTCTGGGCAACAAGTAGTTTCAGAAAAGACTTCTTCAAGTCTTACTCAACTACATAACACAATTCGTTTGGTGTTCAAGACACGCAAATGTCTGGTACATTGAAAATCACCACAAAACCAAGTTTATCTGGTTAAACCACCTGCTGGGCCAAAAGGTAAACAGCCCATGTCAGTAGTTGCCATCAGAAACTGACAGGCAGTTGTACATTTCTTACTTCCTTCAGACAATTGCGCATTATTATTCAATTAGTATAGCAGTTTTAACTATCCCATAATATTTACTACGGAACTTCAGCTCCAGTCTGAAATAGATCATGTGAGGATGGGATGACGTCATCATGTTTATATCAACGCTGACGACGGTGAGCACAGATTTCTGTGCTAGAATAAGGACTTTTACTATACGTAAGTGGAGATGATCCTAGTAATCGTAGTGTGTCGTATAGGAACTAGACTAATGGACTATAAACGTAATGCCCAAGCAGTTTATAACGTTCGTTTAATTTACGTCTGCTTCTAAACCATTCTGCTATCGATTCCATCAATAGGCCTGTTAAGTCTACAGTACACTTGTCATAAATGGATACATCTGAAATAGTACCTTTAGTAAGTAAATTACTCAACTTTGAAAGATTGTAGAGAAGTTCGAAAAATGGATTTGCTTAGGACAGAGTAGGATGAAAGGTTTTATATGATCATTTAATCTCCATGTATTTAGAAGCAATGGGATTTTCTTTTCATATCCTTGGGAGTTGATGCAATAAAACCACTATTTTGAAGAAGAAAAATTGATCTATACCAAGGATTATAATCCCACAATGCTTTGGGCATGGTATTTTAAAACATAAAATACGATTTTATATTATTTTCATTATTATACGTTTTCTACAAACTCCAACATTGTAATTCAATGCACCTACAAAACATCTTATTTACATCTAACAAGCAATTTTGGGTTGCGTGTAATGAAATAGAAGGAGGGACATCAGAGGGACATCAGATCATGACTAAATTGAACAAAACATTTCTTAAGGAGAGCAAAGTAGTTGCTGACAATACCAATTACAAAGAAAATAATACGGTCATTCATCGAACAATGCTGAGACTTATGTTCTTAAGAAGGACAGAGTATTAACATAAATATACCCTGAAGTTAAAGACTGTGTTTAATACAGTAGCGATCATGATTTATATAATAACAGTGCAGTGTGAATAACAAACACAGTTGGTTTGGACACGATGGCAGATATACCGACTTCAGAAACAGTTAATTCTGAACTTGGTCAGGATGAAAAACGTTCAAAGAAAAAACGACGAAGATTGGCAGCTTTTATTTTGTTAGCATCAGGGATTGGCGCGCTGGCCTCTATAGTGGTCTTGGGTGCATATTTTGGATCAAGTAAGAACCTTTTATGCAGCATAATATCTTTTCCAAAACTACTTCGTACAGAGATAATGTTTCTTACTCTTTCACTATTAGATACTATCTAAATGTAATGATTTACAAAATATAACAGCTTGTTGTTTTTTGACACCTAAAATCCAGCCTAGCATTTTACCTTGAATATTTTTTTAATATGTTTATTATAATGTATTCATAATTATAGACTATTGCAGCTTAAACAATTAGGTGCCCTATAATTCCCTCTATGTACGTCGTTTGATGTGTTGGTTTCGGTCTGCATTGGGGCAAGCCATTGTCATATATTCGTAAACGGTGCAATTGTGTTAGAAAGTTGGTGAATCTTTAAGGCATTCACCTTTGATTTTATCGATTATATCGATTATATTGATTTTATCAATTATATCGATAATGTCGATTATATTCTATATGATTATTACATAACAAAGACAAAGAGTCTGACCTTTTGATATTAGTGTAGGGTAGATTCACTGTTGTACATATGAGAGTTTTCCTGAGTACCCCTTCAGACAACATACAACCAGTTTCTATATTAAAACAATATAGTGCACATTGTTTGCCTCTAGATGAACATTCTGCATTGGGGCAAGCCATTTTCATATATTTTGAATATTAAAAAGTGAAATGAATACTTACCTAGCAATAATTTATGCATACAATGTCAATGATCGATAAGTTAGAATTGTCTGTTGACATGATGATTATATTATAATTTTTATTCTAACAGGCAACGAAGACACATCTTCTGATGGAAACCTAAGTTTTCAGAGGTTCATTAATACCACTACACTGCAACCCTCTGGTATGTTATAATGTTCAATTGAATTATATTTGTTTTGTATTATTTTGAACATTTGTCAAATATTTTATCAAAATATATTTTGAATGTTAAAACAAGTGAAGTGGATGTTAAAACAAGTGAAGTGAATACTTACTGAGCAATAATCTATGCATAAAATGACAGATAAGTTAGAATTGTTTGGTGACCTGATGATTATAATTGTTATTCTAACAGGCAACGAAGACACATCTACTGATCAGAAGTCCACCTATGCCACTACACTGCAACGCTTAGGTATATATATGTTAATACTCATACAATTCAATTTTATATTCTTTCCGTTATTTTGAACATTTTTCAAAATATGATGGAGAAATCATTGACAATTTATGAGGTGAATTTATCAACTAACATATAAAACGCCACCTGGCTCAACACAATCTTTCACCAACAGGAATATATTTTATCATATCTGACCAACAGAGATATATTTGTCAAGCAAAGTGATAAAATTTAGCAATGTTAGTAGGGTGTTAGTAATGAAACACAATAACGTGAAATGGTCCCACATATTTGACATATGTGCCACTTTAAATTTAAATCGACCCATGCTTGGTAGAGCTTGGTTGAGCACATGCCAAGTTTTGCCATTTGACCTTCAAGGTGGAGGTCAAGGTGAAATATTATTATATTATTTAAAATATTTCATTATTCGCCTTTGCTACACAACCATCTCTTAATCCAAGAAAAATACAACCTACAGTTACCTTGTTTTTAATCATTCTCCCCAGTGGACTGTAACGATCCAGGAACCCCAGATTATGGTCAGAAAACTGGCACCTTGCATCATGGTCAAGAACTGGTATTTACGTGTGTGGATGGCTTCCAGTTGATTGGTGATTCTATACTGCTTTGTAATGATGGAACTTGGAGTGGAAACATACCAGTATGCCAAATGAGTGAGCTCTATATATTTATCACAATTAATATTCAAGCTATTTTTATTTTCGATTTACGGCTGATATTCATAACAATTTTCTAATTTTAGAAATATGACAATACTGCCTTAAACTGTCCGAAACGAGATGATGTAATCAGGACTTGTTCTCAGGCATGGTTGTTAAATTTCGACCGACAGTTACAAATGAGGCGATTGACCAATCAGGGAAAAGCATGAAGACCAGTGTATCAGCAGAATAGCAAATTCATATAATGTCCATGGCGTGAATACATATACTGAATATAAATAACCAATACCTTGCATACATTTATTATATATATTTACTTATTTATTTATTTATTCATTTTGTCAGTTTATAAGTTTATTTCGTTATTTTCAAGGTATGCATCATCAAACAAAAACGGAAAATGGCAGTCCGTAAATATATACTTCAGAATTTAGATATGTGGAGGATGTTCATGCTGAATTATTTCAAGACTTCGAAACATACAAAAGTTAAGAATCATTAATGGTCGTTTCATGTGTTCAATATTTTACATTACAATCACTTTATTGTATTAGTATATTGTGCTACCATGGTAACACCTAATAATGGTTGGATGAACGGCTCCTTCGGTCACGACAATTCCCTCAGTTTTGGTTGTAACCTTGGTTACCGTCTTGTTGGAGAAGACACGTTGTATTGTTATGATGGACAATGGAATGCTACTCAGCCGTACTGTGAAATTGGTGAGAATACATTCAATTAGGATATAGAGTGTTATATATAATTATGTCGAACATAGAATGCAGCTCGAAAGTAAAGTAGGAAACTTCTCCTGTTACTTTCGTCAGGAAAACCACAGAGATCAGTCAGCTTGTATTGATGATATGATTTGAATTTTATTTTTTCCAATCATGGCTATTCTTTTCTGAACGACTCTTCTAATTATTTCCTATGGGAAAATATTTCTCACTCAGACTTGGTCAGGGGAAGGGATATAGTGTCTTTATTCAGTAAATAAAGAGGAAAAGGGAAAGAAAAAGGAAAAGACTAGCAAGGGTCGGGGAAACAACAACAACAACAATAATGATAAAAACAACAACAACAACAACAACAACAACAACAACAACAACAACAACAACAACAACAAAAATCATATCATCAATGAAATGCTCACTGGACCCTGTGAGAAAACTTACACCAGACCTCATCAGTTAATTTCAAGATAAAAAAACTCCCTACAGTTTTTGAAATCGAGGTCAAAGATATATTAAAATTAATGCATAATACAATAGCTCGGTAATGTCTCTAAAAACAAAAGTTAAAAGTATTTTTTTTGTGTTTTTTACCATACCAGTGTCATGTGAGTTGGTTCAAGCTCCAATCAATGGATGGATGGTTGGTTCGTTTCAACATGAAAGTTTGTTACAATTTGGTTGCAATGAGAGTTACAGTCTCGTTGGCGAAGATACGCTATATTGCTATGATGGAGTATGGAATGTCACACAACCATACTGTGAGAAAGGTAGAAAAATAAAACGTGATTTCTCTGTTTTGCTTTCTCTCTTTGACTCTGTCCCCATGTCTTTGTCTGTTGCTTGTCTGTCTCTTTGACTCTTTATGTCTCTATCATCATCACAATCATCATTATCATCATCACCACCACCACAGCCATCATCATCACCATCATCATCATCATCATCATCATCATCATCATCATCATCATCATCATCATTATCATCATCATCACCACCACCACCACTACTACCACAACCACCACCACCATCATTATCATCATCATCACCATCACCATCATCATCATTATCACCACCACCACCACCACCACCACCACCACCACCATCATCATCATCATCATCATCATCATCATCATCATCATCATCATCGTCATCATCATTATTATCATCACCATCATCATCATCATCATCATCATCATCATCATCATCATCATCATCATCATCATCATCATCATCATCATCATCATCACGAAAACATAACTATATCACAAAATGTATGTGCATTCCTATTTTGCAGTATGTGACGTGGGATGGACTGAATACCAATCAATGTGTTACTATGTTAATACCGAAGTAATGTTTTGGCATGATGCTCGCAGTCATTGTCAAAGTCTTGGCGGTGATTTGGCGAAATCTAACACAGAGGATATTAACACTTTCCTGACTGATATGATAAGGGCAATGGACCTGAGTGTATGTGATCCAATATACAGATGTAATCTACATATAGGACTGAGTCATCAGGTAAGAAAACCCGTATTTCATTCGAATAATTCGCCCCTCTGAAAAGATGTCTTGAACTTTTGCTGAAATCAAGACGACAATAAGAGACGACACGAAACAACACAATACAACACAACACAACACAGCACAGCACAGCACAGCACAGCACAGCACAACACAACACAACACAACACAACACAACACAACACAACACAACACAACACAGCACAGCACAGCACAGCACAGCACAGCACAGCACAACACAACACAACACAACACAACACAACACAACACAACACAACACAACACAACACAACACAACACAACACAACACAACACAACACAACACAACACAACACAACAGGACTTAAGTAGAATTCGACTCCTTGATGAAATATACATATACTGTGAAACATAGACGTCCAAACAAAAACTCTATTATTAGGTTCTTTTTTTCTTCACAATGATAGCCTGGTACTGGATTTGAATGGGTGGATGGTACGGCCCTATCACCTGACTTTATTCCATGGGCACCTGCTGAGCCTTTTGATGGTAACGTACCCAAGTCAGTTGAACTGGAACTAAGAACACTGGACCAGCCGTCAATGGGATGGAATGACCGTAAATTTGATTCAAGCAACGTCAATAATAGAATATGGTCCATATGTGAGAAATCTCTCTAGCCTTGGCCAAGGGATTTTTTTAAATGATATGTTTTCGATATTAAACATGACTTAAGGGTTGGTAGTTAGGAATTTTACCTTACTTTTTAAAACTTTTTTGTGAATTTAATTTTTTGTGAGTTTTTTTGTTTGGTTTGGGGTATTTTGGAAAATTTCTTTGACCATAAGTCAAAATATTCGCTGGTCACAATACTTTGATGAAAGATTGTAAAAGAAGTAAATGAAGACATGTACAATTGTATCTTAAGTAGATAGATACTATAATATACAGACTGTACTGTATCAATTCAACTTAAAGCCTGAAAAGACTTGGTTAATCTCTGGAATAAATTTTAAAATTTTGAACAAAGATACTTTGGCAAGTAATTTTACACGGAAGTAGAAGTAAATTCTCACATTTTCACCTTTTTACCTTACGTATAAAACCCTCACATATACACACAAGAATGTTCTAATAGCGTGGTATAAGTCATAATTATATAAAGGTATAACATTTTGCTATATACTGTCGTTTGTCGTACGTCTAATATGTTTCTGTCGCGGTCCGATCGCGTTACTTGACCCGCCCACCAAATAGTTGCTACTGTAACAGGTGAATGAACAAATAAAAAGAACCATTCAAGATTTTGGTGAATACATCGATGTGAAGGTCGAACTCATTTGATTGACGTCAATTCTAGAACGTATAATACCTCAGACCACTAACTGAAGTAATACTAAGGTATATACACTAATATATTCACATCTCGCTAGGTATTTAACTTTTGAAGATAAAGTTTAATCCGATTAGCTGACATGTTTATTCAAGGTTATCCTAGATCCGATTTGGTGTTTGAGGGCATAGGGAGAAGAAATTGTATACAATAGTATACCTGGCAGTGCTATGTCAGTAACATAGAAAACATTGAATAATCCTCTGTATAAATTCAATTTTCAATTCAACCCATGGTTTGTCACCAAGGGCGATTTTTTAGTAAGCATAAACTGTCACGGCACTTGAACTATCTTTTCAAATGGACTTTACCTGATGATGGCTTAGTTGAGTGGTGGTGGTCGTGGTGGTGGTGGTGGTGGTGATGGTGGTGGTGGTGGTGGTGGTGCTGGTGCTGGTGGTGCTGGTGGTGCTGGTGGTGCTGGTGGTGCTGGTGCTGGTGGTGCTGGTGGTGATGGTGCTGGTGCTGGTGCTGGTGGTGCTGGTGTTGGTGGTAGTGGTGCTGGCGCTGGTGGTGCTGGTTTAAATCATAACGACACCTTTAAAATTCAATGTGTGACTGTGGTAACATCATCAGGCTCAAAAGGTATTAAAGACACACAACCGTTGCTATAGTAACTTAAAATTTTAGAACAGAGTGAATCTAAAGGCGTAAAGTCCACGGATAACATAGTCACGGTACACTCTTTCTCCTACTTCAGATATGAATGGGGTTTTTTTGGTCATTGCATTTTGAACAAATGTTTGATTGTTTTTGACATCATATAAAGTAAGTGTAGGTATCAAACTACATGTGGTGTATGATTGGTAACGTATTCTAGTCAAATCGATTTGTGTAACTGACAGTGTGAACTATGTTTGACGGCTGTTGAGGTTGTTAACATGATCGAGGGCTAGATAAAAACAAATGGTTTCTATTTTTTATCGCTGGTGGCGCTAGCCCGAATCTGATCCCGCTGCGCGCTGACCTACTTACGGTATATACAACAAGGAGATTTCCCTCATTGATTTCCATGCCTAGATGTTCCAGT
This sequence comes from Glandiceps talaboti, assembly GCF_964340395.1. NCBI lineage: Eukaryota > Metazoa > Hemichordata > Enteropneusta > Spengelidae > Glandiceps > Glandiceps talaboti. Next base: position 11,826,672 of record NC_135571.1, read on the forward strand.
AGTGAGCTGTAGGACGTACATTGATGGACAAAGATGTGGAAATGGGAATATCACTTCATCTGTTGTCAGTTCTGACCTGTGGTTCCACCCCAGCTCACTTGAAGCAGTGTCGTAGGCATGTCGTGACGCGTGGTCGTGCATTCGTTGGGCTCGATCATGCGATTGCCGAAGGCTACAGTCAATGCACATCAACATCCAAATGTAAACGTAGCTTGATGTTCGTAGCAGCAAACCATCCAGAGTTAGGTGAGTTGAGGATTGTTTTGGGACGGTTAATGTTAAATGTATGGTGTCCGAAACATGCATGCACATGATGCAGTCATTCACATGATTCACGAGTGTCTCGGAATCTGAAACTGGAAAGGGACTCTATTCAAAATCCAACGTGTATAGTTCCTAGTATCAGACATATGGCTTTTAGATGTGATACAAATCACACAACAAAGACAGGATAAAACACTGCAATCGCCATATATCCTCAGACAATCTTCGTAATTTTCTTTGTTTTTGTGTTTTATTGCCGTGAACAAACTAAACAAATATATGTAAGAGCGCCACCAACGACAATATCAACAATGAGTGCGCTCCAGTTGTTTAGTCTTTATTGCTAGGTGGCGCTCTTCTAATTCAGTTTTGCAGCTTGAATACAACACGGTGGTTAGATGGAAATTTTTAAACCCCACTATCAGCTTTTGCAATTCTAGTTACAAGCAAGGATATGAGAAAATGAATGGAATATACTGTGAGTGTCATAAACAAGCTAGTTGTAACTGGAACATTTTCATTTTTGATAAGAAAAACTGGAACATTTTTTGATACTCCTGTAAGTAATAAAGACTCCTTCCCTATATCATACACCTGGACTGAGCAGTATGGAATCACCCTATGGGTAGATGTGTTCATTTAGCTGTACACATGATATGGTACAATAAATTTAATCAAATTGATTTTTTTTTAAGTTTACACATTAAAATCTGTGCCACAATACATTCACTATTTCAACTAGTTGCAATAATTGTAGCGTTTGGTTTCACTTCTGTTTTTGTGTTTTTTTTCGTTCTGATGTTTAACTTGAACCAAAGTGTTTGGTGTAATTTTGAGGGCTTTTTCTTGTTTTTTGTGCATTTTTCGTTCCGATGTTTAACTTGAACCAAACACTGCAATTCTTGCTGGGCAAATTCAAATAGACGAGATCATGTTGAAAACGTGAGCGAGATGTCAGCATACTACCCATTTCAAAATGCTGCATGCGTTCCTACTTTTGCTGATTTTGACGGGATTGGGGTACTTCTGAACATTTCCTGGTCTTGGCGGCTCTGTTATTGATGTCGGAGTTAGGAAATGTCCAATTTTTTGGCAGGTAAGGTGTAATTTAGCAGAAAAATACCCCCAACTTTGCGATTCAAATCTGAATCACTTCCGTCTATTTGCGTTTACATTACAGGAATTGTAGCGTTTGCTTACAGTTAAACATTGCAATGAAAAAAGTACACCAAATGCTACAATTATTGCAGCCATATTTCAACCAGTGGTACTATACTACTTCTGGATAAAATCAACTTCCAATTAAATATACACATTTAAGGTTTTTTTACAATCTTCAATGAATATATTATTTATGTTCTGATTGCACTCATGGCCTCATACACAAACTAACCCCAACAAGCTATTTGCATTAGTTGGTCACACTGCCTCCAGGCTTTCACACATAGACATAAGGTTTGGTCAAAGTTCAGATGATAAAATCTTTACTGAGTTAGGGGGACTGCTACCTGCAGGTACATCATTCATCTACCTATTGTATGATGACATCATATACTTTTGTTGTTTGTTGTTTGTTGTTTCATTTCTCAACAATAGAATGTCTATAAAGTATAAGTAGTGATAACCACTAACAAGGCCACCTTAAATCCCGCAAGGCAGCAAGTCGCTGAGGTATGTAATTGTACGATCACTGTCGGCGTTTTCTTGGTATAATTGTTCTCAGTTACTTTGGAATTTGATTAGAGTTTTGCTGTGAAGGTTTTCGTGTGATTAATTCAGGAAATCTCAATTTGAAATGTTTGTGTCTTAGACTACCTAGGAATTCATACTATATTTACAGTTAGATTTTAGCACTGATTATTTTATAAATACCCTTTAGAAGAATTAACACCTCTGTTCTTGAATTTTCATCAAAGAAACTCAGAGTATGTGAACTTTTGAGATGTTTTTTGAGATCACGAAAAAACAGTTAACACGATTATTTTATGAATATCCTTAGAGAATACCTCTGGTTTTAATCTTCATTATAAAAACTCAGAGTATGTGAAATTTTGAGAATTTTTTTTGAGATCAAGAAAAATAATTGATATGATTTTATAAATGATCTTTAAAAGAATTATTGAATATATCTGTTACAGAATTTTCATCGTAAAAAGTCAAAATTACGTGAAAGTTTTGAGAATTTGTTTCGTGAACACAAAATATTGATTTGATACTCTGTAAAATCGATCTCCGTCTTTGAATTTTTACAAGTTTTAGATTTTTTTTCAAGAACATGACATTGTTTTCTCTCTCTATAAGTCATGTTTTGAAATAAATCTTTCAATATTTATTCCAGCAATATATGTATAGATTTGATCTTTTTATTTTAAGCATTTGTACCAAAGAGTTTAGCAGAAAATTTTGTTTTCAAAAAGATTTGATGGGTTTTTTTTTTGCTTTAGGGATAATTCATATTATGTTGCACACAATGTATAGGTTGAAGTGTTCATGTCAGAAAAGATTCAATAAATTCTTTCCTTTAGGGGAAAATTCTTTTATGTCTTAACGTACACAATGTATGGATTAAAGCACATTTTAGTCATTTTGTGGTTCATTCGTTCTTTTGATGTCCGATTTTCACACATTACAAGATTATTCTTAACCTGTCGTTCTGAAATACCTGCCATGTAAACCCATGTAATCCTATTAGTGGTATTAACCTTTGTATCACCAATGTCAAACTTTTAACAATTATATAAAGTGTACAAATTTCTCATTTTTTAACCCTTTTTTGTGAAAATTTTGGCACATTCATGATGAACAGGTACTAATAATCAGAATGTGTCCAAAATTAATGCATAAAAAGGTAAAAAGTATCAAAAATACGACAATTTCTGTTGAAACATTTTGGCAGAAAATCCCATTCATGATGGAGTAGGAAGTCACCTATTGTTATCAGTGAATGACAAGGTGTTTAACAAGGGGTGTGGTTTCATTGTTAGTGTCTAATATGTTGAGTTGAAACCATTCACCTGAAGCCATAAAATTCACAAAGACTAATTGTTTCCTGGGATTTACATTTGATGTTCTTCTGATTTTGACGTCTTTATTTCAGATGACCAATGTACCAGCAAGTGTCGGTCACGTTTCAAGGTCGATGGGGCAACCCAGTATTGATTCACTTCAAGAACTGGTGCCACCACAACCACTGGCGTTAATTCGTCTACATAAAACTGCTACAGTTGTACGACTCCAAAAAACTGCTACAATTGTGCGTCTGCAGAAAAGTTCTACAGCTGAAGAACATGTTGCACCAACTAAGCAGCAACAACAACCTGTTGAAGTAAATGTAGCCACCATTGTAGCAGAAGATATGAATACAGAGTAAGTACATATATAAATACTTATTTTAACTGCATCCTGTCATGTTTGATTATGGTTATGTAATGTTATATTGTGTTGTGTTGTGTTGTGTTGTCGTGTGTTGTGGTATGTTGACTTGTGTTGTGTTATCTTATGGTGTGTTGTTTTATATTATGTTGTGCCATGTTATGTTACGTTATGCTATGTTATGCTATTTATGTTGTGTTGTCTTATGTTATGTTATGTTATGTTATGTTGTGTTGTGTTGTGTTGTGTTATGTTATGTTATGTTATGTTGTGTTATATTATGTTATGTTATGTTATGTTATGTTATGTTATGTTATGTTATGTTATGTTATGTTATGTTATGTTATGTCATTATGTAATGTTGTTATCTTATCCTGTGTTATGTTATACATGGGTCCCACTTGAGTCCCTGAATTAAAATTCAACCAGTAGAAAAAGTGAGGCAAATTTCTTCAAAAAAAAACATAAAACAACATTACTAGATTTGTAATTCGGTATTAGCATAGACCCTACACATGTGACAAGGTATTAATAGGAAACTTGCGAACCCACCATGTTGAATGTTGCATCATGGGAAAAAGTGATAATAAATACTAATGAATCGGTATTGCAAACAATACTGTTACATTGTTTGCAATCAGGAATGATCAATTCATAGTTACCCTGACAATTGTGGGAGGGTTTTTTATTGGTAGCTCTAGATTAGGTATAACGATAACCGCAGATAATCCCATAGTCCTTTGCGTCTGAGCATGCTCAGTCCGGATTAATAATTTCTTGACTGTAAAAGTGTAAACTAACTTGTAATTTCATTTAAAGTTGTTAATTTTTCACTTGGTTTCTGTAAAAAAAAATTGTCAGTAAAAATCAGGAACTACTAGACTTAAAAACACTGACATCAGGTGAAGTAGAAAATGGTGTAGTTGTAAGGGTTATTTGGCAATTTGGTTAAATTCTTGACAAAATTGTAAAATAATTTGATGTATAAAAAGTTGTCAGTATCAGAAACTACTGTGGTTGCTACTGGATTTAATAACAATGGCAGCAAGGAGATAAAACCAGTGTGGTCATGTAAGGTGTTACTTGACAATAGAACTATGTAATCTCTGACCTCCTTTGTATATATGGTATGCCAATGTTTACACACACACACATTACAGAACTGTGCGTCTTTCCACCAAATGGATAGTGTACTAGTCTCACCCTCAAAGTCATGGTCATAAAACGTTCTCAAACACCTGTAAACTTCTGTGTCATGTCAATGTCATTGGTCAAATGGTGAGGCCATTATGTGGAAACGTCGTAGAGAAAAGATTCTGAAGTATGGGTAGGTGTGATGTCATATTTTATAGTGATTGAAAAGACCTCAAGCAGTGTTATTTATATCAGTTACGTTTCATCTAGTACTGTGACTGCTTGCAGACGAAGTAAGACAGGTCTCTTGTGTCGATATCGAGTCCCGGATAAAACTGTCTGTCTGGAAGTAGTCTCCGGATAACACTGTCTGGAAGTAGTCTCCGGATAACACTGTCTGGAAGTCGAACTTCGATCCTCACTTTGAGCTTGTGTATATATTACATTCATAAAAACTGAGAGATTTTCTGAAAGTCTTGAAACTTAATAATAATCCATGAAATATAAATATGAATTTATTTGTTTTTGTCGTAGCTTATATTCGACTGCGAGATACGTTGACCGATGTGTGAGGGCACCCAACCCTGTCATGGCGCGGTGTACCTTACGGTCTATTAAGCTTGTATGTGTTGGCATCCAAATTAGTTGCAGTTATGACTGTCTTGTATTTATGGGCCTTTGATTATTTGAGTCTGAGCGTAGCGTCTATGAAGAAATGTATTTTCTCACAAATAGGAAAATTATATAATTTTATTTGTGAGCTTAGAACATTGTCTGCACATTAATATTTAACTTGACTTAGAATTTAGAAATTTGTTAATCCATTCAAATTTGAAATTGTTACATAAAGCATCATCTAGGCATTAAGATGCAACTTTTATGAAAATATATATAACGTAAATATGGACTATTTTGATAATCCATTGTTAATGCAGTTTGATGGATAAAGTTCAACTTGATAGATTTGCAATTATACATTTCTGTCCCTGGAAGGCAGTTGACACTTGCCAAGTATGCAAGGTTTATTTGCTTTGTATCAAGTTACTGCCAAAAATTAAAATAGTTTGAAAACCTAATTTTTGAATGTTTTTCTATTTCGAAAATAATAAATGTAATTTCAAGATTAATTTCAAATATTTAAGTCAAAAGTTGATCGCTGTGATATTGTGAAATGTGTCAGAGTTTTAATAAAAAAATTAGATATTTTATTTTTTTGGTGTACTCCGATACATAAATTTGAAAGATTCGATGATTTAAACAGTAATTAAAATGACTTTGCTGTACAAGTAGAGTGAAAAGTATTAGTCTGGCGGTAGCTATCCTTCATTGAATCATCAGCGTCGTAAACCACACGCCTTTTTACGCCACCGTCCGAAACTTACCCGCCAAGATGTTGCTTCTGCAGAAATATGTGTTGTATCTTGCGAGAATGTAAATCTTAAGATTAGGGGTTAGAGATGCCATGTTGGTATCCAGACCAAATAGTACAAAAAACTGCAAATTTCACTTTAAAAAAACAGAGAAAAAATTTTACAGATGATTATAATAATAATACATAATAACATGTATATAAATTCTTTGCAACATTAGCATGCAGTATTTTTACACCTTTGAGCATATGAAATTTCTGACAAGATTTTCTGAATTTATGAACTTAAGTTATTTCATGGGTCACTGTAGACATATTTACTGATTCAGTTTAAAGGTCCTGTATGTACACATGTGGTGATAAGAAAGCTTGGAGTCACCTGTATACTTGGCAACAAGTCAAAAAAGTGTTCAAATACGTAATATCCTTAGCAACAGTACCTATAAACAATACGGTTGCTATGCAGCTATCAGATCATATCATGGAAACTAATCCGTTTGACATCATATTAAGACTAACTTTATCAGGAATATTTCATTTCCAGTCGGTTTTCAACCCACATTTGGTCTGGGAGCGGACCTTGTAGACTGAAACTATGTCAGTAAACTTCTAAAAACGACAAAAAAGAAAGAATGTAATGAGTTGTGTTTTTTATGTGGACTCAGGTTGAGTCTGTTCTGAATATCATAAAAATCATGACAGCTAACAAGTTGTTACATGCCCAGGGGGGTCAAAGGTCACTCCTTGTTGTAGTAGAGTTTGTGAGTGAATAATGTATGGATACAGTTATGGTGTAAAATGAGTGTCGGCGTTGTGTCTCTAATTTCTTCTTTTTACGTCTTGACTTCAATTGTTTGATAACAATACTCACTCCATAAGATGGTCTGAGTTTTCAACAATAGAGATTTGTTAAGGATGATATGTTGGCATTGCACACAAAGATTGGATAATTGGTTCTGCTTGACCTGTCGCGACCTTCACATAACGGTTCTTCTAAGCAGTGATGACTATTGTCAACAGAACGGTGTACGTCAGCCAAGCTCCAAGCTCCCACCACAGTTTATACATTGCCTCACTCTAACTCTGTTATATTCTATTGTTCTAGACGAGTGTTACAGTGAGTGAGTTTACTCATAAAAAGAGAATTGATATATGTTCGTACAAAAAAATCGACCAACGTAGATTTTATAGTTGACTTCAAGAGAGTGATTTTATAATCCTAGAGACTTGTCATGATTTTACTATTTCATGCTGTCTTCTAGTTCTGTATATTCACTATTGTTGTATACAGTGAGTTAGTTTACAGTAAGTTAGTTTACAGTGAGTTAGTTTACAGTGAGTTAGTTTACAGTTACTGAGTTTACAGTGAGTGAGTTTACAGTGAGTTAGTTTACAGTGAGTTAGTTTATAGTGAGTTTACAGTGAGTTAGTTTACAGTGAGTGACTTTACAGTGAGTGACTTTACAGTGAGTTAGTTTACAGTGAGTTAGTTTACACATCAGAAGCAATCACTGTAAATGTTTGTTGGAGAATGAAAAAAATCAACCACCATAGATTTAATTACTGAGTTCCAGATCTCAACGTGATGTAGACTATAAGATACATCATGACGTTCAGCCCTCACCGGCCTCCTCTAACACTGGGAGGGGTTGGCCGATGTATGAGGGCACCCCATCACAGCGTACCTTACAGACTAAACGTGATGTTACTTGTCTGGAATGTTTATGGATAGATTGGGGACTAAATAACATATAATATTAGTATATTACCGAGTACTCAACTACACCCAATACCAATAGGCCGTGTTTACAAGATGTCAGTTTCCAATAAAAACACAATCATTTTTTGTATGTGCACCTATACTGTTTTTACAGAGAAGACAAAAATGAAAATTTAGAATTTGAACCTTTCAATTTTCAGTCGTTGACACAACTTTGAATCTAAATATTTGAACGCACTCCTTTTTAAAATAAAATTGTTGTTTTTATGTGCATTTTTTGGCACCTCTTTGTAAGTAGTAGATGCAACTCAACGAAATGACAGGTATTGAATTTTAATTTGAAAATGGCAGTTTGAAACGTAGTAAATTTTGGCACCGTCCCATTTTGCGGCTGCGTGGGGTATGTTCCAGTGGTTGGTTTTATGGTTTGACATACGTACGGTATTTTCAAACACAATAGGATGAAAACAATAGTTATTTGTGAATCTTCAAACAAGATTGAAAACTGAAAATTGACTTTTTAAGGTAGTTTGTGTTCCAGAGAGTACATTTTATAGTTAACATGTGCATGTCATACAAACACAATAGAGATATAACAACAGACATCCGTGATACATCAAATTGATAAACTTATTGTCGTTTGCGTTCCAGAGAGTGAGTTTGTTGCAAACATGTGTGCTGTCCTTAAACACAATAGCAGTAAACAATAGACATCCTTGCTACATCAAGCAGTATAATTGGTGAATTAATGTTTCGCATTCGCGTTCCGGAGAATGATTTTGTAGAAATCATACGTCTTCAAAACTAATAAGTGAAGAACTAAAGGTTACCTGAGGATACAATAGTCTAAATTCAAATAATTTGACCTGGTGACTACGTTGTGGTGTTCCGGAGAGTAACTCCATAGACAAAATGTGTCCTTGAAAGGATAAGCAAGGACAAATAAATGAAATAAAACTGTTTGTACTATTTACATCAACCTAAGTGGTCTTAGTCAGAGATTGATGTTGGTGACGTCAGATTCTGTCATTTTCTTTTAAAGCGGTAACATCTAGCTCCGTGTATATACCGTCCATTTGTTTTTCGTTTTTCGATTGCAAACAAGAAAAACGGAAAACCATCTAGGCTAGACTGGCAGATTCATCGGTTACTGTTCAACCTGAGAGTATTTTTTTTTATCAGACGATCAACAAATTGAATTCACTGAAAATTGTTGGTTCACTTAGAAAAAGGATTCAAATTTAGATGTGAAAAACGGTTGTCTGGCAGAGTTTTAGAAAATATTGGTCCAGAACAGAAAAATGATCCTGTGTAATCACTATGGTTCTACTAATAAGATAACGCTAATGCGAGAACCTGGGACTGAAACCCTGGCCTTTAAAATATGGAGGAAAAAAAATTGCTTCTGGTCAGCATGCGCATCACTTAAATACCCTTGCGTTTGTCTTTTTTGTTTGTTTGTCCAGCCCATGCAGTCTGCAGATCTGGGGGGAAACACAAAAATAACACTCCCTACTTCAGTGAAGACAACTGCAGAGCCAATCATGAACAAGCACACACGCTTGCTCTAAATAACTAAATAAAAAGAACAGTTACTGCCATAAATACATGTAGTAGATTGATTTGTTGAGAATATCAAAAAATTTGAAATTTTTTTAATTTCACGTCGTCGCACCACTTTAGACAAAATGTCCTGACCAGAAACAATTCTTTTTTTTTGGCATTATGTACAATCTGTCAATGTTATTTTATTCTTGCTTCAAGGCATAAATGAATACAAAAGTAGATTTATGCAACACATAGATAAAAAAAAAACTGGTGTATAAAGTTAGATTATGTAACTTTAACACCGTGAGACAACATACTGTAACTTTAACACCGTGAGACCCTATACAGTGTATCTTGAGAGTAAACGGACTCCATTGATATCTCGCTCACTACAGCAAGCTGAGATTACATGCTTGCAACTAAGTGACAAATGAGGGCGCTCTTTGCCCGACCGGTCATTAGGAACAAATTTCCTCCATGAGCAGTCTGTTTTTGCAAGGTTGGGGAACCCTGGTACCATGGTAATAGAAAGGAGGAGTTTGGTAAAACTGCCAATACATTGTATCATAATTTTGGTGGGGAACCCTAGTAAAATGACACTTTAGGTAGATTGATCTGCTTATCACTGGTAACAAACACGCTGATGAATTTACTAAAATTAGAACGTCCCCGCTCAAGTTCATTGAAATTGGTTTCCATATGCCACACAAACATAAGATGTTTAAGTTGTTTTCTGAACATTTGTTGTATATTTGTCCTAGCACTTGTGTGTCAAAGTTTAGATCAGTGCCGTCATGTGTCAAATAAACCAAACAATATACAAGGCAAACAGGTTTTTACAAAAAGACAAGATGTGTTCTACTGATGACAGAGACACACATACACATACATGTACTACTAGAGGCTTCCTTTCAAATTTCCTCACCACAGCCAATCTATGCAGGTATTCTAGACCACAAATTGAATTATCGACAGATTTACATAATCTTGAAAATTAACTCAAACAAAGTGAAAATAAATTTTCCATATATTGAAGGAAAAGTTCAGGAAAAGTACTGAAACCTGGAAATTTCGTGAAAAATTTATTTAGCTTATTTCTCTGGAAACCAAAAACACAAAAATAATTTGTGACTAAAATGCCTTCTTGTATGTTATGCAGCAGGCTGGTAATTAGTGAAAATTAGTTTTTGCGAAAAGAATGTGAAATCATAAAATTTTCTAGTAGCAAAAATATCTATATGTCATCTTGACACTGGATGACCTTATGACCTTAGATGACCTTATGACCTCAAATGACATCATAGTGTTGGAGAACTGTGACTGGTAACAGATGTGAGCTGTCATCATATCTAAGTATGAACTTTACTAATCTATACACTGTGTATTTGTATTGAGACCTAACAAGGACAATAGATATATTACACTAAATACGATATCCCACCCGTTCTCTGTTCCCAACATGTTAACTTGTAATGTTAGACTCTGTAGGGGTTGGAACTGCTTTAAGTTTACGTACACCATTATATCAGCTGTATCCATACATAATAGTGTTGTCAAGTGTAGTTGTGTCAATCACATGCATTTACAATAGGGGTATATATATATATCATTAACTGCCCTACACGTCTCTCCAGTAGTTGATGTCAACCCTATCCATACATACTACATAGTACTGGGTGTCTGACACAATGAATAAATGTTTGTTGTACCAACATTACCATGTAAATCGTGTCATCCCAAAACTGTAAGTACCATTATCTGTGTAATATCATTGCAGTTAATATGTATACCTAGTGTAGTAAAATGGCACAAGCTGAGTTGATCTCAAGGGAAAATACTTTTATTTAAAAAAAAAACACTTTTCAGTATAACGTTAATGTCAATGCATGTCTTCTTAGATGTATAACATTGTGACTGTCTTCCGGCATTTTTAGAACAGTTGATTGCAAAGTAAGAATTTCCTGAACATTTTTTGATAGTATGAAAAATTACATCATTGGAATGTTTATGGGTTATATCCTAATAACAGGTTTGAGTTCAGTCAATTTTGCTTCAGTAAGTACTCTGAGTAACTGTTAAATATGCACCAAATGTTTTTTTTATATTTCAAAGTTTAAAAAACAAAAACCAGATTTGATGGCATACAAAAAATATTTGCGTGGAGAGTTTCATATTGTGGTTAGAAAAAGAGAAAATCAAATGCATATATTAAGAAATGGGAAAAGTTTTTGAAATTGATAATGTAAGAAAAGTTTCCGGATACAAAATGTAAAAGATTTTCATCTGTGAAAAGAATTTGTATCTTTGTAATACGGCCAATAAAAACGTTATTTAATACCAAAAAAAGACAAAACTTTTAAATGTGTGGTAAAAACTACACTGAAATATGTATAAACTCAGCTTGTGCCATGCCTCCTTTAGCTTCAAATTGTTCTATACATAGACTTGACAATTACTTACCTGAAATTTTGAACTTTTGAACTTGAAGAAAATCTTTCCAACTCAGATGACTTTTCATTTGAACATATATATCTAGTATTTTCATTAAGATTTCACGATGTTATATTTTAAAATATTATATGATGAGAGTTTTTATGGATAAATTTAGTCTTCGAAATATTTTTTTGTTCTGGTTTCAAACTGGGAGAAAATGTATGAGGTTGTGTTGATATGTTATGAGCGTCACAGAACGAAGATAGCGGAATCATAGATCCAACGTTGTAAACAGGCTACCCTATGTTCTAAATGATACTAACACAAAAAGGATGAACCTGTGGTCTTGATGTTGTATTTTCAACTCTCAAAAGCATGACAGGCCACTATCTGATAAGCAGTATGTGTGCCCTCAAAGCCAATTTGTCGCACCACTGACACACACAATTTTTACTGACACACCTAAATTTGGTGTTCCCATATTTCTTACTATCTGATAAGCAGTGTGCCCTCTAAGCCAATTTGTCGCACCACTGACACACGCAATTTCTACTGACACACCACAGTTGGTGTTCCCTATCTCTTACTATGAGGTGACCAGTGTGCCCTCTAAGCCAATTTGACGCACCACTGACACACACAATTTCTAGTGACACACCTGAAGCCTGTATGGAAATCTTTAGTTTAGTTCCTATATGGTATCGTTACTATTTACACCTCCACTCACTTTAGTTAGAGACCATGTTGGCATCCAGACTAGGAAATCTTATTATTTCAACATCATTTTGTATCATATCTCCTTGCACCAATATTCATATACCCAAGGATCTTCCCATTTTATAGTCAAAACTTGTAACAATGTATATTACTAGCTGCAACTGGAATATGTTATAAAACTGTTTTTTTAGCTTTAATGATTTACAGTGTGTACTCGTAATATCATGAACTGTAGTGAATCACTTGTGGGTAAACATATCCCATCAACAGTGCCCTCTATTGACACATGTCTGGTGCCCATCTTCTACAACAACCCCTCACCCCACCTAGTCAGGATACCAGCGTGCGTTCTAACTAAACTGTGGAGGTGTAAATCGTAACGATACCATATAGGAACTAGACTAAGTCCCACCTCTCTCCCAAGTTTTTTTTTTTTTTATTTTTTTTTTATTTTTTTTTTGTGCTGGGAATTCCTCCCAGCGATTTTCTGTTATGCAAACAAATACACACAAACAAACAAATGCTACAGAGATCCATTCGGGTTTGGGACTACGTGACAGGGCTATGTAGCATGCTCTATATCACGTTGCTGTGGAACTGTCAAGGCTTTCCCAGTCAGTCCACAGGCTATCCCAGAGTCACCCAGGCCCGGCAAACATAGCACCTGCGGGCTCCGTGTGAATAATAGTCCCCGACTTTTCGAGTCATTACTCCAGGAGTCCCCCCAAATTCGCACTCGTCTTGTGAGTGAGACACGACTGAGTGATACAGCCTACCCATCGAGTCTGTAGAACACTCACCCTGGGTTTGGGTCGGTCACAGAAAAATCTCCTGTTTCCAGTGGGATTCGAACCTGTGACCTCCAGACTGCTAATCCTGTGCACTAACCACTACGCTACAGGGAGCCGGTCTCTCCCAAGTTTACTAACATGTCCTATTGGAGATAGCTTTATATACATCCATATAAAAGAAGAAAAAAGGGTTTCAGTGATTTGTATTCTATAGAATAGAATAGAATAGAATAGAATAGAATAGAATAGAATAGAATAGAATAGAATAGAATAGAATAGAATAGAATCTTTATTGCATTTCTTCATTGGATTTTCTGCAATAAGTATTCGGTGCTAAAACAAACTAGTAAATATATCAACTACAGTAAGAACGGTTAAATAAGGTTTATACAAAAGTTTAAACTTTAGGTTATACAGTTACTATAGTACATCATACTCTGTTTTGTAGATCCCAAAAGTCAAAAGTATTGGGTAAAAACCGAGTTCTAGTTAGTTTCAAATTTTCAAAAACATCTGCCTTGTCTCTCCCTAATCTCTGTAGTACTTTAATGGTCTACTAAACTTCCCCTCACAGATGGTATTACTCTAAGAAAATTACAAATGAACAATAAAGATAATCCCTTAATCTGACACTAATCCCTTTACACGTGTGATTACCAGCTCACATGTGATTACCAGCTCACTTGTACCAACTTGTTCTGAAGATCAGAAGACTTTAAAACCAACAAATTGTTCACTTTTACTTCTTGTCTTTGTGTTAGTTTTATGGCTTCCAAGAAGTAAACAATTCTTAGAGTAATCAATCGATTTTCAGAAGGCCACAGGCTCAAAGAGCAAACGTTTCAGTTCATAGACGAAGATTCCTCTCTTTTTTTCATTGCAAAATGAATAAATGAATATTCTTAGGGTAAGTATGTCTTGAAAGTGTTATAGCTAGTTGTTGTTGTTGTGCTTTGAAGTTTGTCATGTTCTTACAAAAGAAATTTATCGTAACTATAAAACCCTATATTTAGGACCTATGGATATACATTAAGGTACTGGTCGATATATCGTATGAAAATTTCCAATGGCTACAAATTTTTTATATGTTTTGCAGCAATAATTTGTTTAGATTGTAAATCAAGGATATTTTTGTTTTGTTCAAGCATCGAGGAAAGCAGCAGTGCTCTATGATTAACCAAGTAACCTACATGTATAGGATGTGTACCCCCAAATGTGTACCCCCAAAGTACACACAGACAGGAAGTAGAGTACCACCATGTCAAATTTCGGAAAGGCCTTTTGGTTTTCATCAAATCACCATGATAGAATATCATAATTTGAACTCTTCAAGTAGGATGTAGTACTGGTCACAGAGAGGACATACAGCAGAAATATCGACCGTATCTACATTTTATGTTCCAAGAACAATTTAGATAGATAAGAAACAGACTTCCCTTAGACCACTCACTGCAAATATAAACAACATCATCCGACCCCAACTGATACAAAGAGACACACACAACATCCTTGGAACAAAGAAGCTATGTCATCACATTGTATGCTCAGATTTTGACATATACCAATACGGCGTATTCCGGTTATCGAACTTCCGGTTGTTTCGCAGGAAAGTATCGCGAGAGGGCGCACCATATCTGACAAAGTGAGGGCCAGAATTTTCGTCATGGCATCTAATAGTATGGCGATGTATGAAGCTGTCAACAAAATGGGCGTAAAAGAACTCCGTGCATTCATAAAAGAGTGGAAAATTACTACTTCTAAATCTACTAGATATCGCCAGAAATGCTGTCAACCTTGGTCTTGAAACACTAGAAAATGATAATTTTCTGAGAGAACGGAAGAGGAGACGAATAGTGGATGTCAAGCATCAAAAGATAGAACTAATCGACAGCGGAAACATTGAAAGTTGGACGGAGGACCTTCGAAATATACCCGATGTAGACATGATAAACACATTTCTTTACCTTACTGGTGTCTGTTGCTTGACAAAAGAACGATTAGAAAATTACAAATCTGACAACAGCTTCCAATCTGATTAAAATCCGATGTAGATGTTGGCTGATCGTTCATTGCTATTTTACCTTCGTTATTTTGCCTGAATTGACCTTCTTGGTACATGTTTACATTTTTTAGCTTGCCTGATCGCCTCCTCTACGATCAGGCTAAAAAATGTAAACATGTACCAAGAAAAATAATATCAGGCAAAATAACGAAGGTTAAATAGCAATGAACGATTAGCCGACATCTACATCGGATTTTAATCAGATTGAACAGCTTCCAGCTACAGTCATTGCAATATTGAGAGTTCGGTCGACAATTACCAAGCCACATGTTTATATTGTAACTGATGTCGCCGCATACTTAGGCCTTTCTTGTTTATTAGAACAGTGGTGTAGCACCACGGGTGAAATCATAAAACTTTGTCCGGAAAAAAACATTTCATGTACTGGTTATAAGTTGGCATAAACATATTTGTATTGATATACTCATCTTTACTATCACACTTTGATTAGCTTGCTATTCTTTATTCAGGACCATCAGTGTATAAAAAAAACCCATTGAAGTCGGCAACGAATCATAAATATTGTTATTATGATTGATGTACCACACCGCCCACCCCTTCAATGAATCGGCCTTCCATGTAACGTTTACGTGGTTCACTCATCATACCATGTCTTATACCGATCTGATTAAAATCCGATGTACATGTCGGCTGATCGTTCATTGCTATTTTACCTTCGTTATTTTGCCTGAATTGACCTTCGTGGTACATGTTTACGTTTTTGTCCTGATCGGTAGAGGAGGCGATCAAACATGTACCACGAAGGTCAATTCAGGCACAATAACGAAAGTAAAATAGCAATGAACGATTAGCCGACATCTACATCGGATTTTAATCAGATTGGTTTTATACAAGCTGCAATAACTGTAGCGTATATTGTGATTTTGAGGGTTCTTTCCTCTGTTTTTGTACCTTTTTCCGTTCCGATATTTGACTGGAAGCAATCGCTACAATTTCTCCAACGGTAACGCAAATGGACGAGGTCACACTGAAAACGTGAGTGAGATGTCAGTGTACTACCCGTTTCAAAATGTTGCTACTTTTGGGTTTTCCTCACGGTCGAATTGCAGAGCCAAACTTACGCGAAATATTAGGAGAACAAGAGGTTAATTTGCTATTTCGTTATTTGATGGGCGATAATGCAATATTATAGCGTAAAGTTACGGGGAATGACAGAAAATCTTTAGTCAGTGGTTACGATGCCTATAGACTCTATGCTCTACAATTCTGGCCCTCACTTCCGGTTCTAAAACAGCGCCCCTAGTGGCCAAACAATCATATCTTTTATCTTTTCGGGGCTTCTTCGATAACCGGAATACGGCGTATTGAAACTAGCAAGAATTTGAGTCTGCTTGTATGGTTCCCTGTGCTGACATGTGTGTACACATACAGTGCCTGCTTGTTGGCAGGAGTGTGGTGTTGTTTATATTTGTAATGAGTGGTCTGTGGGAAGCCTGTTTCTTATCTATCTAAATTGTTCTTGGGAACATAAATTAATGTGTATGATTCCCAGTCTTTTGGCGACCCTTCGATATTTCTGCTGTACCTAATACAAGTTTCCAACTGCTTTAAGTGAAAAGATGTTCAAATTAAGTTCAGAATATAACTTAATTAGAAGTCCTCCTTCCTTAAGAAACCAGACTCACATTTCTGCGCTGAACTATTAATGTAGTCATAGTAACTAGCATATCTAAATAACAGTCCTGCAAATTAACTAACTTTTGTTAATTAAGTAACTGTTGTTAATTAATTTGACAACTTAAGACTTTCTTAATTACATTTTATTATTATTTACAACAATGTTTGAAGAGAAAACTTTTCAAAAATATTTGCTTGATTGTCACTGAAACTGTAAAATAATAAAAAAAGGAAAGTGATGAGATGTTGGCAAAGGTCTGTAAAATTTCACTTGATCCAATTGACGTATTTAATTTCCTCCGACAACTAGAGTTTTTCTTTAAGTATCCAATTAAGTCTTAAATGGACATTAAACTATCTTGACAATCTAACAAACTAAAATTCTATTCAAATTAACTGGAGTGTGTGTTGTTCGGGGTTAACAATGGTCAAACAATGGAATAAGATTGGCAGGCATTGAAATGGATACTACAGTCACAACAAAGTGGAGAAATTAGACTGGCAGACTATGAAATAAAGACCCTTACAACAACGCTAACACCTTTAACCTATTCTCTATCAATCACTTTCTCCGCTGAAAAAAAATTTGAAAAAGTTTTCGTTTTTTCGAAAATTTTTGGATTAATATATTTTCTTTTAGGGTGGAATTGTAGAAGTGGTCCTTTTTTTACAGAATTAGACCAAAATTTTGCTTCAAACGTGATTTTATTAACAAAAATTTGTGACATTTGTAAGAAAGGTTACTGTTCAGATGCAATTGTTGTACTGGTACTCAAGTACATGGTATAAACACAACAAGCCAGTACTTGAATTTCACTGATAGCTCCTCAACAACTACTAAAGATGACTTTTACTCATTGCATACCAAGTTTTCAGTGCCAAGTATATTTACTTGCTAAATTCCAGTGATGCGTTGTCACTTTTTTTTCAAAGTTTACACCTGCTGTGTGTTCTTTCCATTTCCACCTAGAATGATAACTTTCCATTTACAGATCAATACAGTATGAGCAAGTTTTAAGAAAAATTTTTGAAAACATTTATTGGGAGAAAAAAGGTAAAAAAAAAAGATACTTCAAGATTTCATTTTGTGCATTGCATATCATTACGATTTGTATCAGAGAACACAGAAAGAAAGAAATCGGATGATTTTCAAAATATTATGAAGTATAATTTTGACAGGAAACTCTATTAAAAGTGGCACAAGCTAAGTTTATTAACTTTTTACTTAACTCTTTAAAAGTGGAGCAAATCTAGTAAAATTTTTATTTTTTCTTAATTTTAAATAAAACGCATAATTTTGATGAAATTGACAGAATTTCTTGCAATTCATATATTTTTTTCTGAAAAATGTCATTTACAGAAGTAGGTAAAAAGCAAAGGGAAAAAGGGTATCTGCAAATCGTATGCAAATCATATGCAAATTATAATACTCCCTGACCACAACTAAACTATAAAACATACATTCGAACTTGAAACAGTAAAACAGAATTTCACTCTACTGTACATGCACACAGACACAAAAATGTCAACACTAAAGAAAAAAACCAGAAATATTTTGACGGCTTTTTCTCATCACTTAATGGTATTTGGCATTGTGTAAACCCAAAGTAGACTGATGTAGTGAAACTGTGCATGAAAGGAATGTGAAAAAACAGTTGAACTGGAATTCCGAGTAATTGTTTACAAAGTTCACTGCAAATGGGATTACTTCTTCAGTTTAAAGTTGTTGGTTGCCAAACACACAACTCCAGTAAGAACCTCAGAAGTTTAATGCAAATGAAGCTGTAGTTTAGAGTTGTCGGTTGCCATGCAAACACACAACTTCAGTAAGAACATCTCAAGGAATTTATGCTAGGGAGATATTTTACAAGTGGATGGTGACCAACTTACATAAAGTGAACTGCAGAAATGTGACTCTTTAATTCCATTCCAAGTTGTAACTTTTCCCGGAATCCACAGAAATCATCGAGGAACAAATAACAAGTTTTCCAAGGTAGGGTTGTCTTATTTGTCCCAGGGAATCTAACATTTTCTTATAAATGAAAATTTAAATTAACACTAACACTAACAGAGCCAAAACATTTTTTGAAGCAAATCCCTCCCAAACCAATGTAAGATACATCATGTTAATTAGTCCTATCAGGGAGGCTTCTAAAACCACTAGTGTGACATGAATGTTGGACTTTTCACGGAGACTAGCCTACCTGCTGTAAGTTATGTAACCTTAATTAGTATTAATGTTATGAATGTTAATTAACAAAGGAAAGATTTAGATAAGGCGGTTGTACAAATGTATGTGTTTGAAATAAAACAAAACTAACAGAGCAGAAACAATAAGAACAAACCCAGTACTGTCAACTTAGATCTGTTGACGCACATTGACTCAATGAGTAACTTCCTGTGTAGAGGGATAAAGTATAGCAGTACTTCCATAAGTCTGGATATGTCTTGACAACTTTTCTGTAAGATACATCCTGTCAACTTCAGGTAAGATATATCTTGATAACTGGTCTGTGAGATATATCTTGATAACTGGTCTGTAAGATACATCTTATCAACTTCAGGTAAGATATATCTTGATAACTTGTCTGTAAGATATATCTTGATAACTTTTCTGTAAGATACATCTTGTCAACTTGTCTGTAAGATATATCTTGATAACTTTTCTGTAAGATACATCTTGTCAACTTGTCTGTAAGATATATCTTGATAACAGGTCTGTAAGATATATCTTGATAACTGGTCTGTAAGCTACATCTTATCAATTTGTCTGTAAGATATATCTTGATAACAGGTCTGTAAGATATATCTTATCAACTTGTGTGTAAGATATACGTGTTGCACAGTGTTGTATATATGGTAGAATTCATTGAGTGATGCCAGGCATTATTGGTTATTGGTGTTATTGGTTTCTTCCCATCAGATGTACAGCCATTACAGATTGGAAGCCAGTTTTATAATGCCTTTTTAAGTTGATGTTAGTTTCCACATCCACTATTTCTTGCAAGACTTCACAATTTTTACAATTTTTTTTTTCTTGATTTCATGAAAAAAAAAAAACGTTTAGTTTTGGCAGTGAAAACCAGATGGGGTTGGGTAACAAGAACCAAACAATTTTTTTAGGCCTTGGCAAAGCAAATTATACTAGCTCTGCCAGGCAACTGCTTTACACTGAGAATTGAATCTTAAGGATACAAACACACTGTACCTGTCAACTACTCTATTCATTAATTCTGAAAGAGAACTCAGTGTTTAAAAGAGAAACACGAGACACGTGTCAGGCTGTAATTAAATCGGTGAAACTGTTATGGTTGTCACAGACCATTTCTTATCAAACTGGTTGTGTTCTATCAATATGTCAGTAATCTATGTCAGTCCAGTTGAACCATGTCAAGAGTATTTAAAGACCTACTTTGGCTTGAGTTCTTGATGTGAAAAAATAGTTGTCTGGCAGAGTTATAGAGCAGTTGTCCTGAACAAACAAGTGATCATATATGTATGAATTCAAACATGGTCGTTTAAAAGGCCAATGTTGAATTAAGATCAAATAATGAAAAAAAATTCGGAAATTTTTTTTTAATGTTTATAATTCTTGTCATTTTTTTTTTCATTTTTATGCAGATTCATGAGAAAATGTTTGGAATTCTTTTAAGATTTTCTCATTTTCGAATATTTTGATTTTAAAATGTTCAAATTTCTTTCAAATATTGTCATAGTGGACTATTGTGAAGGTATTAGCGTGTATAGGCAAGTTGAGAGATTGAAGATGATAGAAGCCATGGATAGTTCTATAAAATAGTCTGAGTTAAAAACAAAACTTTGTAGAACTTTGATTTTAGTTTGAAAAACATTGAGGTAACTTTTTGTGTAACCACTAATTAGTTTCTCACATTAAGAAGTGTCTTTATAAAAGAAAGCCATTGATTGGCTGTTCTAGACACTTTACGCCCCCCTAGCAACTTTGTGTAATCATCAAAACATTTGACCTACATTGAATGAAACAGCCTAGAAAGAAACTCACTTAACAATTACAAATAAGACCAGCCTAAGGGGTCTACAAACAAACATTCCGTGATGTAATCTGTATTTTGCAGTGAATTTCTTCAAATTTTTGTAAAATATTGTAAATTTCTGACAATATTTTGGATTCAACAGGTTGACTTACATAAAATTAGTTAACCAGTCCAAAATGTTTTGAAAATTACGTGAAAAGAATCGAGATTCAGATATTTTTACAAACAAGTTGTCGAACAACAGGAAATGAATGTACCAGACTTACTGTTGAATGTAGACAATGAAATTAGTTTAAATTGTGTAATTAGTTTTAATTAGTTGTATGCATATATTATGTTAAGCTGAAAGTTTATTTAAAGATTTAGGGGGACACAGAGTTATTTAGAATGTTCTAAGGTCGGCAAAGTTTGTATGTATCCGATGTTTACTTTAGTATAACCTTGCAAAGCAGTAACAAAAACTCAGCACGCTATTATTTCAGTATCATATACACCTCAAAGACTTGGACCCTTTCCATCTTGGTGTCGCTTTGTAGACAAACCTTAGTATTCAAGTATTTGTTGATTATACCGACATTCATTGTGAGAACTTGGTAACGATAACTGAACCGCCGGTAGCACGGTAGACTTTGCATTTCGCACAGTCAGGATTACGTGCAGACTGTCAAATGGAATCCATAGTTGGTAAAGCACCGCTAAACTCCTCCAAATCAAGTTGAATTTTGTGCTGTTATTGGGAAATCAGGTCAGGGAGTCGTGACAATGGCTACTATTTGTGGGTAAGGTGTTCACCATCTTTTGTTTTCTATATACATTCATGTCTGCCATTTCCGACTGCAGTGTTTCACTTTTGGTTTTAGAACCCAGGTAACAGAGAGTGGGTTAGTAATGGTTTTGTTTACACAGCATTCTTTGAATTCTAACCTTCAAATTGGAGGGGAACGTACTCTTAAAACTTAAAATAAAACCCTTAGAAAACAGTCACTGATCCTGGTAAATTTAGCTGACGTTTCAGTCACAGAGAAGAAGTAGGAAGTCTTCTTGGTTTGGACTAACAACATTCTACATTCATAGCCATGAAAGTTGGGCAAGAATCTTGAGAAAAAGCTAAACGAATATCTTCAGGTAGATTTTATCTAACACAAAATCCGTTGAAATTTTCTTAATGAAAGTTGCTGTTTTGGACTAAGTAATAACAACAGAACCCCATGATACATTGTTGAGTGCCAGGTTGGCATACTGGGTGTATTTGTGTGCACTCATGCTTGCGACGTTTTCTGCTGCACTTTCACTCACTATGCCAAGAAAGTACAGCTACAGAGCACACTGCAAGCATTCATCATAGGGTTCTGTCATATCACTGTAATATAATTGTAATGTATAACATCACAAAAAATACAGTTGTCATGACAACGTAAACTTTTATCCTTGGCTGCATATCACAGCTCCAGACATCCACTATTATGTAATACTATAATAGATAAATTAGTAGTTCTTTGTGAAAGGTTAAAAATAAAACAAACGTAAGGAAATAACATATTACGTTCTAGAACTGAAAAAGGCAAACACCTACTCAACCTTACCGCAGGCTAGTAACTATACTTGTGGTCGTTTTCTACAATCTCTCTCTCTCCACATATAGTCAAATGGGCAAATTCTACTGGAAATCTAGCTAAATCTCCTGCTGGAGAAAAGGTGAACAGTGCATGTACAATGTACCAGGCTGGTAATTAGTAAAAAATTAATCTCTGAGAACTATAGTTGTGTGACTATAAAACTGCACAAAAAAAATTAATGTCAAAAAATATCTTGGTTTTTAGGTTAACATACATTAAACAAGAAACAATGTAAAAGTGAAAAATAACTTTTGGTCTATGTAGTAATGTAGTAATTATTCAAAAAAGTCAGTAACTTGTTGCCTATCTCACTATCTCAACTAGTGTACAAGAATTGGCACCTTCATGTACAAGAACGCATTTTCCCTCTACTTATTTTCATGGTTTTTTTTCCAGTGAAGTAAATGAAAATAGGTCTTTAGCAAAAATGTCCAGATTTACTGTAAATTTGTTTTATTTATTTATTTATTTATTTATTTATTTATTTATTTATTTATTTATTTATTAATCTTTCATATACAGACACCATTTCAGTGTATTAGCACTGTTCTCCCAATGGAACCTGTTGCAATATTACGTACACAGAAAACAAACAAAACAAAAAGGGACAAACCAGGACAAAAAGTTACAGATGCACAGTGTACTTTAAAAGATATCCACTTACATTACCAGACTACATTCTGAAGATGTCTTTTAAATATCGATGAGTTCGGAGCTGTTCTATGGATAGGGGTAGATTGTTCCATAGAACAGCACCACTATAGTGAAATGCCCGTTTCCCATATTCCGTTTTAACTGTAGGGATGTATATGTTACCTTTACTGGCCTGTCTTGTGTTATAGAGATGAATTCGGTTGGAAAGATTGAACATTTCAGTGAGGTAACAAGGTGCATTACCTGTTACGGATTTGTAGACGAGTGTTGCCAGTTGGCGCTTCCAACTAATTTGAGGGCTGACCCAACCCAAGTTTTCATAAACCCAACCCGTACTAGTATCACTTGTATTACAAGCAAAAATTAACACATTTGGTTTCATTTTTTAGAGAAACAAAATTTTAAAATGTTTGTTTTCTCTTTCTTTGTTTTTTTATAGGAATACCAATGACATGAGTTCATCTCTACGTTTGTGGTTCTCAGATTCTGTTCAAAGGTAAGATCAAATAATTACTAGACTCTCTCACAGTCCTTGGGAGCATTGCTATTAGCTGTTTTGTATGTACCGATTTCTACCGAATAATTGTACTAGAATATCCTTGTACTGTGGGACCTAATCGACTACATAAGGCTATTTGTTGACATTTTACTGTGTCTCCGTGTCATTGCGATACCCCGAGGCACATCAACAAATGATTAGCCCTATGTAGTTGATGAGGGCCCACAGTACAATTATGTAGTAGATATCAGTACATACAAAAGAGCCATTTTAGCGATACCATGCTCCGAGGACTGTGAGAGAGTCTAAATTATTACATGAATTCATTTCTTTCTTTCAACCAAAGGAAATGTTGGTGACCTAAAAGGCCTTGTCACTACAAGTTGCTAAACAAGAAAATAACGATGATTTTACTAATATTTCAAACACCACAAACCAGTGACATTGTAGACACAAGTTGTCATGAAATAAAACAACCAGAGTGTATAATCCATATTTTCAGTTCAGAGACAATACCGGTCTTAGGCTGGTGCATGACAAATATGTTATATTCAGCGAATCTGTTTACATTGCTAATTATTTAATGTAGTTGAGATCTATCAGGGGCATAGACAGTCTACAAAAAGTTTCCAGAGTTGAAACAACTGAGAAAGAATATTAGATATTATTCCCAATATTTTCCTTTGTTCAGCTAAGGAAAAGATGAGTAACCTAAGGAGCCTTTCTCTCTACTCATCTAGCGACCCGTTGTGACAAACCCTCAGGTCTCGAGTATTTTCTGGCAGGATGATGTAAAATATTGCGGAATAATATATATATACCTCCTCAAGCGTAATTTTTTAAAAATCTGGAAAAAATAGTGGCGATTTAGAATGTTTTGACTTATATTTCGAACACCGCAGAACCAGTGACGTAGAACAACCAAGGTATATAATCTATATTTTCTGTTCAAAGGCAATAAGTTGGCTTGTGCATAATTTATGAAAAAAGCGGTTCACGTTAAATCAGTTTCAAACATGTTCCTTCAAGTTACAGCTTACAAAATATTAAATTAAATTTATATTGTCAGATCATATTTCATTTGACGTCATTATAAAATACACCGACCCACCAAGAAAAAATAGATTATTTTTAACTACCATTGCCATGGTAACTGAATATACTGATAGTAACGATTTCAGTTCCTACGTAAATGAGTCCCATTAAATCATGTTGATGACGTCACAACAACAAATTTTTAAAATAATTGGTTTTGAAGGAAACGGAAATATGAAATCAATATTTAGTATAATTTTTTAACGTAACTTTAATGATGTCTTCTGACTCGTCGTTAATAAAACCCATGGTGTGTAACTTTAATTTTAATGATAAACACAAAGACATCGTTTGACTGCATGATCAGTAATGAATGAAATGTATATATCAGTGGAAAAGTTTCCAAACTTTTCAATTAGTATCATGTGACAAAACCCAATGACACATACATGTAGTGTGTGTAAGTGTGGTGTACTTGGGTGGGGGGGTGGGGGGGTATTTCCACTAATGCTCGCAGTGTTTTCTGCTGCGGTTTCACTTGCTACTCTTGAGCGGAAAGTATAACTGCAGAGAAGACTGCAATGATGCACTTGTACAAATACCCCGAGTACACCACACTGGAACTCATGTGTAACTAACAGGGTTCTTTTGTTATGACAAAAGTTAATCCAAAACAGCAAAATTCTGTAATTATTACACGATGTGAGTACGTAAGTCAATGCTCAAGTTACACAGTGTAAGCACGTAACTCCACACTTTAGCCAACAATCTATACTCATTTGAGTATGATTTGCATACTTACTTGTACACACATGCACTGGTGCAAGAAATCACTAATATATTTTATAGAATACTAGATTATTATCACATACACATATACATAAATTCTGAAAATGGTAGAAATTTGGTAATAATGGGAAAATTAAACAATTGACATGAAATCCAGGATTTGTAAGTACTGTTTGAAAGCTGTATTGGATGGTACTTCCATGGTACTTCCCTAATGTTCAACAGTGAACAGTTCTATTCAGGGATGGGTCTTGGTACAAAAGGATAATGTGACTAATTATCACATACACAGATCTGTAACTACTGATTTGAGAAAGAAGCTGTGTAATAGTAATGGAAGTCGTGTTACCATAGAAACTGATGTCTATGTTGCAACTTCATTTTAATGATAAAGTGAAGACAATCTTCGAATTTGAACAAGACACAACTTGACATCTTAATTTTCATGAAAAAAAGAAAAACTCATCAAATTTCAGTTATGACTAATAGGCATGTAGACTCTATTGCAACGTAATTTCATGGTCAAGTTGAGACATCTAGATCTTTTGACTTCCGTAACGAATAAAAAACTCTTCTAGCCCTGAAGAAAATAATCAATGATATTAACGTTAGGATTGAAAGTTCAACTAAGATCTGATAAATACAGACCTGGATAATAATCAATTTGATTTACTGATTATAATATGCAAATTTTATTCATTATCTCCAAAGACAATAGAACAGGTGATCTGAGAGTCGTTAATTATTAATTGTTGATATCTAGAACACAAAGGGAGATTACCACATCAATACAAAGAAAAGTAAACATTAAGACAATAACAAACGTGTATCAATAAAGGTAACTAAAGGACAGGGTGCTGGGTCATCACCACATTTCAAGGGAGCCTAGCTCTTTTTACGTGTTCAGTAAACTTATTTTTCAACTTCTCTGATATCGTCAGTGTGCCCTCTAAGTCAATTTGATACTCCACTGACACACAATTTCCCATGATGCACTGAAATTTGGTGTTCCCCTATCTCTTACTATGTGGTGACCAGTGTGCCCTCTAAGCCAATTTGACGTACCACTGATACACACAATTTCTATTGACGCACCAAATTTGCTGTTCTCCTATCTCTTACTATATGGTGACCAGTGTACCCTCTAAGCCAATTTGACACACCACTGATGCACACAATTTCTAGTGATGCACCAAAGTTTGGTGTTCTCCTATCTCTTACTATGTTGTGACCAGTGTTCCCTCTAAGCCAATTTGACACACCACTGATGCACACAATTTCTAGTGATGCACCAAAATTTAGTGTTCCCCTATCTCTTACTATGTGGTGACCAGTGTGTCCTCTAAGCCAATTTGACCTGTACTGATGCGCACAATTTCTAGTGATGAACCAAGATTTGATGTTCCTCTATCTCTTATTATCATTATGTGGTGACCAGTGTGCACACAATTTCTAGTGATGCACCAAATTTTTCCATGGACTACAACACACAACCCGGGCTCTAAATTTTATGTTAGTGAAACGACATGAAGTCATCGTTGGTGGTGCATAGACCACAACACATAGCCAGGTCTCTAAATGTTACATTAGTGACTAAGAAACAAATCAATTGAGACCGGCAATACTAATCAATAACATATGATCAACAGTGTATCAAAACAACAAAGCTGTGATAGTTAACTTACAAATTATTCATCAAAACTATTGTCCAGGCATACAGGTAAAAGTCACACACAAAAGATAACACATAAAAGATGTAATTGATTTTTTACTTGAGACATGAGTTATAGCAAGGGAAAGGAATTATCCGGTCAGTCAGGCTCAAAGAACGAACGGATGTACCATGTAGACGAACTAGAGTACATTATTTATATGTTCCACAATATGGATAACGCCATGATGCCGTTTGACTTGCCGATATTCTGGAAAATAACAGGGAGAGAGTACAGGCGACTCAGGTAGGAAGAAAGACTGATTTTATGATAGGCAGTAATGAGATATAACGTGACAAACGTAATTGCCCAATGAAAGTACTCAAATCTGCAAATGTTTATGGATGTTGTACGCTTGAGTTTCATCGACCAATTGAAACTTGCAGTGCTTGGTTAAGGACGGATACTTTTTACAAATGTGATATTATTCTGCTTCAGGTGGTACATCAAATTCACAACAACAAACATGCCATAATAATGGAGTTCAACATAAGAAAGATTTTGCACACATTACGTATCAGAAGTGCATCATCCTTATAACTTAGATTAAGTCTTTGCACACATTACGTAGAAGTGTAACGTCTTTACTAACTCAGATTAAGTTTTTGCACATAGATATAGCAATATTTGTTTTATCATAGGTAATGTACAATATTCATATCAACAAACATTCCGTAATTTTAAAATGTCAGACAGTCTGCACAAATTATGTATACATATAGTTTGACAGTTGAATACTTTGCGGCACTCTTTTCTGTTCTGCATCAGTACATCTTATATTTTTGTGTTTTTGACAAATTTCATATTTACATTCAAACAACAGGAAATAATGATGTCATTCAGCATATTTTTTGTACCATAAATCAATTTTTTACTCTTTCTGTCTATGACTCATCTTTTTCCAGAAAAAAATCAGAGTAAAAAGTGATATTTTATTGACGTCTTTTTATGCATATATATATTATTTTAGTCTCTAATTCCTGACTATTTTATCCCCCAAAAATGCATAATTAGATATATTTTTTTCAATCGCTATATGTAAATATTTGGTGGAATTCAAAAAAATCACTTTGCTACAAATTTTTATTTCTGTACAAAACTACAGTTGTAGTAATTAGCAGTCATAATTCAAGGATCCAAAGAGGTTACCATGGTAACTGATACACATACTTTATTCTATTTACCTAATGTTGTGTCTACAGTGCAGCTTAGAACCAAAGTTACAATCTAATAAAAAATTGAATAGGTGTCCCAAACCTTGTTACTAATGTTTACATCTTTTTTATGTATTATGGGATGTAAATAAGGTCTACATCGTCGCACACATGACAACGTTTATCGAACGATAAACCGTTTTTTTGCCGTGAAGTGTGTGAATTTTGTTGAAACGGTTGGTGGTCTGTTTTTGTACCACCAATCCATACTTCTTGTTATCAGCTTTTAATCCACGGTTCACTTTTTCACAACATGATTATCAAACAAGTTCCATTGTTATGTAAATAGTGTGTATTGTTATGCAAATATGGGTCAATATCTCCAAGACACCCTTTCTGTTGTTATTTAAAATGTGTACATTGTTATGCAAATGTAGTCAATATCTCATTATCTCCATGGCAGATTAGTTACTACATCAAGTTTACATGCACTACCTGTTCTAGACTGTATGCGTCATGTCGTCCCACCCTCACCGACGTTGACCAATTTGTGAGGGCATCCACCCCACCGCCACCCCCTTGTACTAAGATTCTACGTTGTAACGATACTACAATAATTTATAATATTTATATAAAAATAATCATTTTATTTAACTCTACAACCCCTTTCGGAGTACGAGAGACAGTGAGAAGTTTTTAAATATACACATTCAAAAAATACATTCAAGAAACAACACTGGGAGACATGATTCTAGATATTGTCCCCAATTATATGGTTTTGTTGACTGTAGTCTAGTTCCTACGGTATTGTTATGATTTACACCTCCACTCACATAGTCTAGTTCCTATACAGTATCATTACCATTTACACCTCCACTCACATAGTCTAGTTCCTATACGGTATCGTTACCATTTACACCTCCATTCACATAGTCTAGTTCCTATATAGTATCATTACCATTTACACCTCCACTCACATAGTCTAGTTCCTATACGGTATCGTTACCATTTACACCTCCACTCACATAGTCTAGTTCTTATACAGTATCGTTATGATTTACACCTCCATTCACATAGTCTAGTTCCTATACAGTATCATTACGATTTACACCTCCACTCACATAGTCTAGTTCCTATACGGTATCGTTACCATTTACACCTCCACTCACATAGTCTAGTTCCTATACGGTATCGTTATGATTTACACCTCCACTCACAATATAGTCTAGTTCCTATACAGTATGGTTAACATTTACACCTCCATTCACAGTCTAGTTCCTATACAGTATCGTTATGATTTACACCTCTAGTTAGAAACCACATTGGCATCCAGAGTAGGGTAACTGGGGCATATAATTGTGGTTTAAATCTTACCCAAGGACTTATAGCCATTCAGAAAGAAATGGCTGCAGTGATGAAGCTTGAAACTGCAGATTGCGCACTGGCCTCTCTGACCGACTAACCATCAGATGTCATGTTAACAGTGTAGTACTGATGCAGTCGTAGCTATAATTCTGTCTTTGAGCAACTATACAACGCAGTCACTATACAAAATAATTGTATATCAGCAAATGAATTGAATGTGGAAAACATAAACTCTTTCATTTCACTTTTTCATTTATGTCAATATTAAATAAGGCAGGGAATTTTAATGTGTTTTGGCTAAATGGAATATATTGACTTAAGTCCAAATACTGGAATTGTGAAGTAATTTGAAACTAATCCGATATATCTATATATGGATGTTTGTCTTCTAGCAATCTCTTATGAGAAAAGAAGCAATTAGTGGATGGAGAATGATAAATGGAGGACCCAGGGAATAGTTTAATAGATTTCATGATCAAACATGTATCTAGTAATTTAATTTACTATGTTGCTATTAGCAAGTTTATTAAGCTCCTTGTCTGCTCATTTCATGCTTGTAAATTTTATTAACTGTGTATTCCATTTCATGCTTACCTAAAGCTGAATGGAATAGTCCATTTGTCCTGGTGGATTGTAACTGAGCAAACCATTATATGTGAACAATGGAGGGGGAAGGAACTAGTGGTCATGGTGTGTATCAGTTTGGCAAACTTTCAAATGCACTTGTTGGCAACAATAGGACAATCCCCTGTAGGCATATTATTGTTCAACTTGTCAACATTGTTTGCATTGTTGCACACATTGTATACGCTTCTTTGTTATGTGTATTGTTATGCAAATGAGGTCAACAAAGAACCCATCACCATTCAGCCTCCTCTTTGAAAGGAAACTGACCAGGTCTGTTAAGTTCATCCTCTCAAGTTGCGTTGGCTGTCAGACATTGTTCGTGAAACGTAGTGCATGACGCACATCACTGATCCATTCACCCTAAAGTCTTATTGGGAAATTTAGCGGTTTTATTTTCAATGGCAGTTTTGGTGCAGGTTTGACGTATTTGTGTTCAACATTGGGTGTACCGCAACCACTGGGACAGACGTAGATTTCTTGAAGTCTATCCTAACATAACAGGTAATCTTCATGTTATCACTGCTCACATTTCTACTTCAGAGAGACTTAGCTATTTCTGAGAAGTGCTCCTAATCTCTCACATGTGTTTCCAGTGTGTTATTATTATCAGTCTAAATCTCTTGTTTTCAACACTTCTAGAGTTTGACATACATGTATTCCGACTACATGCCAACAAACTTTCCAACAATATTCAAGGCAAACTCTCTTGCCGACATGCCTTCCGACTGCAAGCCAGGGAATTTTCCTTATATTCCAGGGAGTACTCCGACTATGTTTCATGGTATTATTTCATTGTACGGTTCAGTGTATTAATCAATGTACTCAACCCTAAGTAATGACAGATGGTAAAATTTCTAGTATGTCCCCAAGTAAATGATTATTCTTCCATACCATATGTAGTCCCTGGTTGTCTAGGAAACAGTGGTTGATGGTATATCTGTGATGATATGAAATATTAAATTTACATATTACTTTTTTGATGATGCTTAGACATCTTATTTATAATATTATATTTCTGCGGTAATATGAAATTTTAAATTTACATAAATGAAAATAGTATTCATGTTATTCTATAAATAATATTAGTTGTTGTTGTTGTTGTTGTTGTTGTTGTTGTTGTTATAGTATTTGATTATTAAGTAAATACAATAGTTAATTTAGTTCAGACTTCTTACAAAAAAACAATCTCATAGTGCGAAATTAGTCAAAAATTGACCCAGCTGTCTTTGTACTAAATTACTACCACAGACATCTACAGTATGTTAGTACTAATACAACAGTTAAACTTCTTTAAAAAAAGCCCTCTCATAGTGCCAAACTGGTCAAAGATTCACGCCATATTTTTACTAAATTACTACCACAGACATCTACGGTATGTTAGTACTAATACAACAGTTGTACGGTTCCCATTCTTGTAATCACTTATTTAGCATCCAATGTGTCACACCTCTATATGTGGTCTAAACAGCTAGCTCACCAAAACAATGGCCCTGACAACATTGTACATTTATTTTGATGATTTTGCACATCTATCAGAATTTTTAATTTCAAAACCTAACGTGTTGTGACCATCTTCATGTGAAACGTTTCAACCTTTGAGATGAAAATGAAATAAGATAGGCAAACATCAGTGCAAGTCTTATGTTAGCCTTCACAGTGTCTAAGCAGCCATATGTTAGCCTACACGTAGACTTGGAGGATTAGCACTACCACTTCATTTGCTATCCCAACTGACATTTTGATGTCGAATTTTGCTGAAGAAGGAAAGTGAAATAAAAAATAAAAAAAATATAGTAGTAGCGCTAGTACTTCAAGTCTACATGTACACTAGCACCCTGGTTCCATATGTTAACCTTCAAAGCCAGACTTACATGTTAAATTTCAGTAAAAGCTTTCACAAACCAGTTAGATTTTAATTAAGTTATATTTATTCTGTTAGGGTCGATGCTATTAATACTGACAAATTGGTAAACAAAAAACTTGCAGAAAATGGCTGTTTCAGACACAAAAAAAAACGAGTTTTGAGATTAACCATCTGTTCTGGTAACAGTATTAGACAGTGGTAGGGACACTTTACAGCCATCAATGGTTTCATTGTTATTGACCAACTACTAAAAATTGACAAATTGACAATCAATAAACACTCATTAATTTCACAATGCATGGTCAACTTTGATGTTTGTTCTCAATTCTCAGGGTATTATTGGCGAACTAACATAAACAGCCCATAGTTAGTGTATACTTTGAAACAGTATGTATGTTTAGGTTGGTGGTAAAACAGGTACCTACAGCCCATAGTTAGTGCAGTGTTCTCCCTAGGCCCTTGAAGCGGCACGGCACCGTGACGCTTGGACGGCAGGCCGTGACGCTTGACAATGTGCCGTGACGCTTTAGATCTTGCCCGACATCCTTGTTTATGATATGGTAATGATTACCAGACAGATTTCATTGAAGTTTGCCATCAGTATTGTTTTCGATAGGAATAAAATGCGTAAACCCGCTAATGGTAGTGTGATTCACACTCGGTACAACAGCTTTCGGTAAATCAAAGGCAAAACCGGCCCATCCGTAACGTCGGTTCGACCGTAGAAGCATGTCGGAACTGCCAGATTTTGACAACTATAAAATCAAACGATGCCGTGCCATTTTGCTATAAAGTATAAAAGTTCGACAAATGCATGAAGTTGACATTCAGTGTCTAGTTAATTTTCTATGAGTGACAGAGTAACAGTGATAACACCGTATGTCTCAACCCAAGAGCATGAGCATGTGCATTCTTCAATGTCGTGAAAAGAGTTGAACAGACTAATGTACCTTTCGATAAAGTGGCAATGTTATCTCCGATTATCAGCTTCATGTTCAATTTTACCCTGAAAACACGTTTAGTTTGTAGTTTGACATTGTAATTTGTAGACTGATACATCGTACGATCGTACGACTACGCATGGATTTTCCAATATGGCGGCCATGACGTCACAAACTATCGCGAGTTTTGGAAGTCCTCCATAGGGAAGTATAGTAAGTCTCGTGTATCACGATATTTCGGACTAACACGATGTCTGCCGGTTGCTGTACACAAACTTTTCGTGTTTCGAAAGTCTAATTTATCTGTGGACATTAAGATTTAAATAATTTCAGCTTTCCTAACAATAATAATCAATAACACTGCTTTATGATGAGTTTCTTTTGGTGCTAATATTTTGAATTAATAAATTGGCCTTCAACTTTCCTTTGGTCACATGTACATGTACTACTTGTTTGATATTAATTTTATTATGATGTACTTTGATTTTTCGGAATATAATTATATGTAAATTTATGCTAATTTATGCTAATGAGCCGACATCCTATCAACAAATCCTGGGGAGAACACTGTAGTGTATACTTTGAAACTGTATTTATGTTAGGTTGGTGGTAAAACAGGTACCTACTTTGGAGTTTACAACCAAGAACTCCATAAGGCCAAAAAAAAAAAAGAATTGTTTGGTTCCGGTTACCCGACCCCACCTAGTTTTTTACTGCCGACTCTAAATTTTTTTTACATAATCAAGGAAAAAGTAATAAAATCGCCAGAAATAGTGGATGCAGAACCTGACATCAACTTAAAAAAACATTATAAAACTGTTCTTCCAATCTGTAATGGCTGTACATCTGATGGGAAGAAACCAATAACACAGTGACCATTTGAAAAACAATGGAAAACATAACTACCTGAACTAGAGACAAAAAAGAATTGCTTCTAGTCATGCAGTCTGCAGATCCAGGGGGAAACACAAAAATAACCCTCCCTACTTCAGTGAAGACAACTGCAGAGCCAATCATAAACAAGCAAATGACATCTGCCCCACATACAACTTGCTCTAAAATACTAAATAAAAAGAACAGTAACTGCCATAAATAGTAGATTGAGTGACAGGTTTGTTGAGAATAAAAAAAATTCACATCGTAGCACCTCTTTATACAAAACGCCCTGAACAACGCAGGTTTTCTCCAGGTACTTCGGTTTCCTCCTGCATTAACACTAAACCCATGAGGGATGACCCTCACTGGACTTCTTGGGAGACAAGTGTTTATATACTTAAGAACGATCCAGTATAAATAAAAAATTTGTTTTATTTGTCTTTAGTTCTGCGGTGCTCAAAATATAAAAAATTATTCTCTGTATAAGAATGACAAATGAAAAATAAGTCTTTAAGGATATTTTAAAAATTTCTGTAAGAATGTATGATTAATGTAAATTGAGAAATTTTGTTTTCATTTTTGAATTTTGTATATCTTTGTTCCAAAATAGTCACTTTTGTTTTGTTCATAATTTGTTGTAAATTTTCTATTTTGTTATAATTTTGTTGTCCAAAATATTTCAAAATTGAATAATTTTCTATTGATATTTGAAATTATGCAACATTTTAATTTGTGTGTTTTTGTTGTTTTTGTTGACAGAATGAGAGTTAGTGATGTAGACTCCGTACAGAGATGGTTGGAAGATTTACGTGGGATGACGGAGACAGAGTGTATGTGTATTTTACAAGGAAAGTCTATCTCAGGAGCCGT
Organism: Glandiceps talaboti; assembly: GCF_964340395.1. NCBI lineage: Eukaryota > Metazoa > Hemichordata > Enteropneusta > Spengelidae > Glandiceps > Glandiceps talaboti. The sequence goes on from NC_135571.1 coordinate 11,861,735, forward strand.
CAAAGAAGGACAAAAAACAAAACGTATTCACAGTATCAAAGGTAAAACAGGAATTTTCAATAAATTTTTTTTTTAAAAAGGTGCATGAAATTATGATTATGCAAATAGTTTGAAGGACGGCAACAGGTGCTAGAGTTCATACGCTCCTGGAATTTCAGACTCCTGGAAACTCGTAAAATCCTTCGACATCACTGTTGTAAAGTCTTGATTCGTTAGATCAATCAATCAGAAAAATTTCTAAAGTGCCTGTATCCTATACAAAGTAAAGTTCAGAGTCGCTGTACAGCTATATATTGAAAACTTTTACGAATAAGTATATTTTAAGGTTCATGACAGCTGATGATGTCAAATCTGTTTCTAAATAATCATGCTACTTGGAGGAGCATCTATGTACAAGGACACAACACAAATATCAAACTTTCATTTTTGATACAGTTAGCCTAAAATACCTACAATCTTTATATACCATTGTAGAATTTCATTTGTTTATAATTATGTTTTTTTTTTCTGATTTCAGATAAGTTAAGAATTCTCAGGCATAAAGCCAGTGCAATAACCACAGCATTTGCTAGGACGTATAAGTAAGTATGACTTGATTTTTATTTCATAAACCTTCTAATATTATTCAAATTAAATACTTATTCTAAATGTTATGCATCAATTTGTAGTGATTACAAATGATTGTAAAGTTGTCTGCAGTGAAGTACATGTGGCATACCATTAATGTCAAAGGTCAATGTTATGCTGTCGTCACTTTTGGAAATATTAGAAAAAAAATGAAACACTAAATACTAGATTTTGTAGGAAAAGTCTGACCTCCTAATTTTATCAATAAAAAGAAACACAGTGCACATATTTAATATTTCTACTATTGTATGTTTGGATATATTTTATGAATCTCATTTTGGTATTGCTTGTTGCCATGGGTATATTTTATGTATTTTTATGTTGCTGTTTGTTTTTAGTAAATTAGAAAAAGAAAGATGGTCTTCAGTTCATACATGTGTTATAGATATGACCTGTGAGATTAGACAGATTCTACATGATTGCACAGAAGATATAGAAAATGGACCAGACCCCATGGCAATATTTGTGGTAGGTATAATGATCATTGTGTCAATCACCTCCCTCTTTTTCTCTTTGTGTTTCTGTCTCTGTGTTTGTCTCTTTCACTGTCTGTCCATGTTTGTCTGTCTCTGCCCTTTCTGTCTCTGTCTCTCTCTGTCTCTCTCTCTGTCTCTCTCTGTCTCTCTGTCTCTGTCTCTGTCTCTCTCTCTCTCTCTCTCTCTCTCTCTCTCTCTCTCTCTCTCTCTCTCTCTCTCTCTCTCATTCTCATTTTCTCTCTCTGTTTCTCTGTCCCTCTCCTTCCATCTTTTTCTCTTTGTGTTTCTGTCTCTGTGTTTGTCTCTTGCACTGTCTGTCCATGTTTGTCTGTCTCTGCCCTGTCTGTCTGTCTGTCTCTCTATCTCTATCTCTCTCTCAGTTCATATTATGTATAATAATAGAATATTTCCCTGTATATAAAAGACAAATAAATAAATAAATAAATAAATATTGTAAGTAAGTAAATAATTAAGTTACTGATCAATAACGTGTTACTTAATCAAACTCTGTAGTTATACACAAAATAAGTTTTGCAGGGAAAGTACTTACTACAAAATCACTTTTATCCCGACAGGAACAAGAAATTGTCATGGAGGAATGCGCCAAGTTAGTCAAACATGTTGAAAGGTAAGTATCAACCAATCAGATAGACTTTTAAAACAAATGGTACTCATTAGCAAAATTTACCATATTTAACTTTCACTATGATTGGCTAACAAACCTTTATTCAAATACTTGCAGTTTTGAGTCACCAATCAAAAGTTAGCTTGTGTAGAGGTTATGTTTCTAGCAAATCAGATTGAGTGTTCTATTGTCAGTGTGAGTACTGACCTGAATATAACATGTTCTGAAGACACCAAAATCGATTCTATAGAATCAGCTTTCGAGGTTCTTGAATCGACGGAGAAGTAAATGTCAAGAAGTCATAAAAACATTGTCTGAAATGAAAGACCATCTCCTGGTGTGATTTGTTTTTCACACCATGAAATAACCGGTAATTATAGGTTTCAGCGTTTTTTTGTAGTTCCTGTCTTTAACAACAAAAGTACATTCCATTGGTTGTGGACATGTTGTTGTGGTGTAGCTAGTCATCTCTATTCATGGATAAAGATTTGATTTTCCAGTTCTTACATCTGAAGTTTTTTGTTCAGGATTTTCAACAACGGAATCATTCATCCGTAAAGTATCCTACACACAATGGATAGAAAAGTAACCAGCATACACTTCATCAGACTGTCATGTTAACAATAAAGTGACCCACTGTGCACGTGTGCTGAGTTATTTTTATACATATTCACTGGTAAAATGGTAAAATGTTGGCAATCTAGGTTGAGGTTATTTCAGTTTGTTTGACAAATTTAATATTGGTATATATAAGTGTAGTTTTACTTCTATAAAAGTTAAATGATTTTAATTCTCACAAAATGGAGAAACTTTAATAGAGAGGTGACTTTTCCCCCCATACCAAATTACGGACGTTAAAACCTGAAAAGTTTACAATTAGTAATTTTGAAACTTGTATTGATAACTACCTCAGAACAGCTTCAGACCATAGTTCATGTCTTATATATCAATACTGTACCCACCCTCCCCTCCCCCCCCCAAGCTGTTGCCATAGTGACTGTATAACATCAGACCATAGTACACCATTTTCTATATTGGAATGTTATCCATTGACTGTACACGTCTCCAGTTACATGTTTAGTACACTATGGTCATACCATTCAATACTGTACCACCCTCCCCTCCCCCCAAGCTGTTGCCATAGTGACTGTATAACGTCAGACCATAGTACACCATGTTCTATATTGGAATGTTATCCATTGACTGTACATGTCTCCAGTTACATGTTTAGTACACTGTGGTCATACCATTCAATACTGTACCACCCTCCCCTCCCCCCAAGCTGTTGCCATAGTGACTATATAACATCAGACCATAGTACACCATGTACTATATTGGAATGTTATCCATTGACTGTACATGTCTCCAGTTACATGTTTAGTACACTGTGGTCATACCATTCAATACTGGATGGAATTGTAGTCATCCCAAGGGTCATCAAAATGTCTTTGTAATAGAATGTTCCACTTCATTTCATTTCACCTGGTCTGTAGTAGTCTAAGGAGATTATCTTTTGAAGTAAGTAAGGTGTGTGTACTGCTAGATTTTCTGTTAGTAAAAAAATTCACCTCAAATTGGTAAAATTTTGCTGGTTTATATTGTTGGACTTGGAATGTACCATGTACTGAGTAAAGAGAGAAAGTTACGTCTGTTAGTAAAATGACAACTCAACTTTTTAAGGAGATTATCTTTTGAAGCAAGTAAGGTGTGTGTACTGCTAGATTTTCTGTTAGTAAAAAACTTCACCTCAAAGTGGTAAAATTTTGCAGGTTTATATTGTTGGACTTGGAATGTACCATGTACTGAGTAAAGAGAGAAAGTTACGTCTGTTAGTAAAATGACAACTCAACTTGGTAAATTTTGTAAGCATAACATGCGACTTGAATTGTATTTTAGTAAAAGTAAAAAAAGTGTGTCTGTCAGTCGGTAAAAATTTAATTCAACATGGGTATAATTCTAGTTACAATTTATATGAAATGGGTCTTGTGTAATATAGTACAAATATAGCATCCCCTGTCAATGAAAGCTTAATCCAACTCTGTCAATTCCAAAAATTGAAGAGTTTTAGATTTTTACATTTCAAATATATCATTTTCTGTCAATGCTGTCAATTCCAAAAATTAAAGAGTTTTAGATGTTAAATTTTTTAATTAGTTTTCGTTAAGAATGAATTTTGTTCCCAAAGTTTTATAAGAATTCCTTTATTGAACTTTCAAGATGTTTTAGAACTGAAGGTTTACCGTATGTCATGAGGAAATGATTACAAGAATTGATGCCTTTTTGCCTAAACTCAATTAATATATTCAGGTGTTTTACCTACAGCCAGACTTTCAAAAGCTTTTAACAGTCACACTTCACAAGCTCCTCCAGCGTTTTTTCACACTTATTCACTTTCGTCGTGTTTTCTTAAATGTTACGGTTAGACAGTGTTTTTTACAGACAACAACTTTGAAAGACACATCAAAGACGAGACTAATAATTCAGTTTGTATACCTACTCTGGGTCTGAAGGGTGGAAAGATATGAGAGCCTCACTGTTATAGAATTAGGTTACGTTCAATTTGATTGGTTAATGGATAGGTCAAAGGTTAACTAAGCATCTAGTTGTTCGGTAAAATAACTGAAATGTATCTAAATGAGGGGAACAAAGGGGAGCTGATATATATAAATGAGGGGGAACAGTGGGGAAGCTGATGTATCTAAATGAGGGGAACAAAGGGGAGCTGATATATTTTTGTCATATTTCTTTATGCTACGCTCCCAGAGAATTCAGTTTCACCAATTCTGTGTCTCACAATGCCATAAAATAGAGTTTATAAAAATTGACAAATCTGACTTCGTAACAGAAGAAGACTTCTGTACCCTCAGGCAAGGAATTCTGGGAAGACAACCAAATGAGGAGCTTTGTATCTCGTTATATAATAGCCTTAGCAATGGTTAGTCTATGCTGTATTATATCAAGTATTCAAATCATTGAAATATGACATAATTTTTTTTTTTTTTTTTTTTTTTTTTTTTTTTTTTTTTTTTCAGTTTTCCCATGATTAATGGACAAAAACCACAAACTTTGCCAGTAGCTAGTTGCCTTGGTGACCTAGCAGAGTCATTTACAAAACTCATAGAAATGTTAGAATTGCATTTATTAAAGGTGAGTTTTGTCAAATTCTTAAATTTTAATATGTTTTGTGTTGTCTTCAATTTAGATTTGTATCAAAGACTTGTAGGGGATTCTGTTTGGTTGTAATAAATGTATTTTTTTAAACCAAACTTGAAATTTCTGCCTAATCTCTCAGCAAAAATGACAAATGAGTCCTGAAGCTTAAAGGTTCAGTGATAAATCTTTCTACACCTCAGTATATAGCCTGACCGTATCATTTACTCAGTTTCAACACAAGAGGGCGTACTGTATCAAAAAGAAGGTGTTTTGGCATCTTTTACGCAAAATGTGGCACCATAGTGATTCATCCTTTAGGAAAGTGAAGTTCATATTTTATTCCTGCTATATAAATATCAGGGATATGTTATTATAATATTAATATGATGACATCATTCTATTGTCGTTTTTTTCTAGACTTTATTTGATTGGTTAGAAGATGATTCTAGTTGTTGTGTAAAAACCGCCATGACGATATTAACAAATCTTGCCCAAGAAGATGATAGATGGAGTAGACTCATAGCTAAAGTAAGTGGTTACCATGACAACTAAATTAGTCACCATGACGATATTAACAAATCTTGCCCAAGAAGATGATAGATGGAGTAGACTCATAGCTAAAGTAAGTAGTTACCATGACAACTAAAGTACTTTGTTGCCATGACAATTAAACAAATTACCATTGTGGCTAAAGTAAGTAATTTGCCATGGCAACTAAAGGAAGTAGTTACCATGACAAAGAAAGAATGTAGTCGCCATGAAAATATTAACAAATGTGCCCAGGAAGACAATAGATGGAGTACAGCAACAGTAAGTAGTTACCATGACAATTAAAGTTGGTTGTCACCATGACAACTGAAGTAAGTAGTTATATGATTAATCAGTACATGTTTGTCTCTTCATTTGTCCACAGGAGGGCGGTATGCACGCACTGTTTCACCTTTGCCGACAAGAAACTTTTTCATTTTTACGTACTGATGCACTTCGGGTGATAGCAATAATTTGTTGTGTTGTTGATAATATTGAAGAATTAGAGAAAGTAAGTACCATCTTTTGATAATGTCAGATTCTGAGTTTGAAAAGTAAAAGTTAACATCAACATTATTATTATTATTATACAATACACAAACGAGATTCAACAAAAAATATGGAATATATACTCTGGTCATTTCATGTCACGACAATTTAAAATTTAATTTGATAATTTAAAACACAAATAATTGACAACAGTGTCTGACTTTCCCCGTCAACTCAATATCTCAAAGAATTTGTACAGTTTGTCTCCATAGGCCAATGGTATAGAATTTCTGACAGAATATTTACATATTGCCTCCCTAGGCTGATGATATTGTCTCACAGATATTTCCATTTTGTCCCCCTAGGCTGATGGTATAGAATGTCTTACAGATATTCTGTGTGATTTGAAGACGAATGAAGACGTGAGAACAGAGGCTGCCGGTGTTATTGCCCAGATAACGTCACCAGAATTAGATCATTATAAACATATTATGGGATTTATAGAGAATTTAGAAGATCTTATCAAAGCATTAACAGGTGAGAAACATATTATGGGATTTATAGAACATATTATGGGATTTATAGAACATATTATGGGATATATAGAACACATGGGATTTATAGAGAATTTAGAAGACCTTTACAAAGTATTAAAAATTGAGAGAGAGAGAGAGAGAGAGAGAGAGAGAGAGAGAGAGAGAGAGAGAGAGAGAGAGGGAGGGGGAGGGGAGGGGGGAGGGAAGGAGGGAGGGAGAGAGAGTGAGACAGAGAGAGAGAGGTTGAAAAATTTGATAAAAACTTGTAAAAGGGTTATGTTTTTACCAAATGACTTATTAATTTGTATAACTAGAAGTGAGAAATACCACCTCTGAATATTGAGTACTGTGTACTACATTTTACCACTTTCTATAGATTCTTTTGACTGATTTCTGTCTTTTTATCCTCATTTGAACATTTCATAAAGAACAGGATGAAATGTTGTTGTCAAAAGAAACAAGTATTAATCTTGAATTATTACCATGGAAACTCATTATATTACAATTTGTCTTTTCAGCTCTTTCCAAAGATGCCAGTAACAGTGATGTTTTCCTCGTTTCCACGGCAGCCATTGCCAATGTTACCTTCATGGACAGCATGGCTAGTGATTTCTTAGCCAATTACAATGCAGCATCAGTACTATTAAAAGGTTGCCGCAATAAAAAAGCGCCCTCGTTGTACGCCAAAGACCAGGTTAGTTTTGTTTGGTCCTCATCACCCCTATTTTGAACAAGTAGATTATTCTGCAGAAAGAAAGTCACAAGGTCATTCCAAATACAGAGAAAAATAGGGATGTCACAGTAATTGGAAATTCTGTTGTTGACCTGGAAACCTATTCCCCTTGCGATGTATTGTTTAATTGGTCAGGTGACTTTTAGCTAAGCTGTAGGTGTAATGTTTAATAAAGAAAGTGTAATTTTTCAGAAACTAGAGCTTGCTCTCTCTCTCACTCATACCCACTGTAGCATATACCGCGAAAATGAAATCTTCCTGAGGTAATCCCACATAGATATAATGTATGTATACTTGTCGTATTTCAGGTTGCTACGATACTAGCCAATATGGCGTGTATAGAGCAGTGTAGGGAAGAGATAGCAGCTGAGAATGGTATTGGTCTCTTAGTGCAATATTTACATGAAAAACCTCGTCCATATATGAATGGCTTCATCTCAGAAGATGAACTTGCAGCCTGTGAGAGAGTACATCAAAAGGCAGCCATAGCGCTGGCAAGACTCAGTAGGGAAAAAAGCAATGCAGACACCATCTACAAAGCCAAAGGTTTGTTCTCTACCTCATATATTAGTCATTTATTTAAGTAAAGGTTTAGAAAACTAATCTTATTAGGAAAAATAACGCTTTTTCTGTGTAGTTCTATAAATCTACAAGAACAAAAATCTTTGAAATAACCTCAAACAAACTTTATGGAAAAAAAACTTTGGAAAGACAGCAGAAATATTGATTTCGAACATTGAGGGCGCTGTTCATGAGATGAAGCAACTTCTTTCTGGTCTTGAAATTTTAATGAAAAAATTGTAGTCATACCTGTCATAATAGTATTTATGTTTCATGTACATTTTGTACAATGTAGGAAAGTCATTGGCAGATATGTATTTCCCTAAGCTTTCATGAATTTATGGTAGTTCCATCCACACTACAATTCCCTCATTCCTTTTCTCCATTTGAAACTAGTTTGCTAAGTTACATATTATCAAAAATGTCATAATAGATAAACCCACAACCTTCAGACCAAAAGGAAAAAATATTGTCAAAATTCTTTCTTGATGTGAATACAAACACTGATCACAGACTCAATCACATCTGCTCATTGCTAGCATTTTATGTCAAGATCATAATGTCTTTTCGATTCAACAAAAGTTTTAATTTTTTTTTTTAGGAATACCTCGACTTGTTGAGTTATGTAAAGACCATAGAGCAAGAAACAGTAGTGATTCTGTCCTTGTTGCATGTCTGGTAAGTTGACTTTTCAACTCTATAATGTGGTTTCCATGCCTATTGGTTTTCATAAAAACAAAGGGTTTTATAGTTTGACCACTGGGGGTGCTGTTTGAGGTATGTAAAGACCATAGAGCAAGAAACAGTAGTGATTCTGTCCTTATTGCATGTCTGGTGAGTTGACTTTTTAACTCTAAAATGTGGTTTTCATGCCTAGTGATTTTCATAAAAACAAAGGGTTTTATAGTTTGGCCACTAGGGGTGCTGTTTGAGTTATGTAAAGACCATCGAGCAAGAAACAGTAGTGATTCCATATTTGTTGCATGTCTGATAATCTATAAATTGGTTTTCATAAAAACAAAAGGCTTTATAGTTTGGCCACTAGGAGTGCTGTTTGGAAGCAGACATGAAAACCACAATAGTCATAGTAAAAACTTCATCATTTCCGAGAGTGTTTGACGGTAAAAGTTGGTTGCATTCTCAACCATTCAAAACTGGAGTGTTACTCTTTTGGATTAGACAACCAACAATATATTCACTGAAAATTGTCAAAATACCAATAATTAGACATTGTACATGTGATATTATCCATAAGTAAACCTAGTAATAAATTGTTCATATTCGTGACCAGCGCCCCCAGTGGCAGAACTGTGCAATCCTTTGTTTATGTAACAACCAAAACTGTACAATATTTTGTTTTCCTATAACCAAAAATATGCAAACCTGCAGTGAAAACTATTCATTAATTGTGAACAGAACCCCTGTGGCAGAACTGTGTAATCTTTTGTTTTTCCAAAAACCAAAGATAATTTTGGGAATAAATTGTTCATGAACAGCACCCCCGGTGACAGAACTATGTAATCTTTTGTTTTTCAAAAAAAAAAAATTTTGCAAACCTGGGAATAAATTGTTCATTACTCATGAATAGCGCCCCCAGTGGCAGAACTTGTAATCTGTTGTTTTTACAAAATCCAAAAATTTTTGCAAATCTGATAATGAATTGTTCATTAATTATGAACAGCGCCCCAGTGGCAGTACTGTGCAATCTTTGTTTTTCCAAAACCAAAAATAATTTTGCAAACCTGATAATAAATTGTTCATTATTTATGTATTGCAGGCTGCTTTGAGGAAATTATACAGTATGTTGGGAAGCTCAGCTTTTAACGTAGAAGACACTAAATTGTTGATACAACCACGACTCTTAGATTCTTATCTCTATTGTACGTCACTAGAAGAAACATTTGTATGATAATAACTGGAATTAGTCAAACATATCTTCTCATAAATTTACTTGATGTGGATTTCCTTCACCTGAACAGTCTACACTGTAGATGTAATGTGACCACAGCAGATTACTTGGTCTATGCGGTCTATACTCAGATCACCCTGGTCAAAGCAATTTGGCTATAGCTATTCAGAAATGACCATTTCATCTGAATTAACCCAATGTTGATGACATTGGTTGAAGCAGTTTGACCTCAACTATTCAGAAATGACCATTGACTTGTCATGAGTTGTCTATGGCTGGAGATGTGTATACACCTCAATTACCACCACACCTTGGTATAATGTCACACAGTGGTATGATGTCACACAGTGCTATGATGTCACACAGTGGAATGATGTCACACAGCTATGATGTCACAGTACTATGATGTCACACAGTGCTATGATGTCACACAGTGCTATGATGTCACACAGTGGAATGATGTCACACAGCTATGATGTCACAGTACTATGATGTCACACAGTGCTATGATGTCACACAGTACTATGATGTCACAGTACTATGATGTCACAGTGGTATGTCACAGTACTATGATGTCACACAGTGCTATGATGTCACACAGTACTATGATGTCACACAGTAATATGATGTCACAGTGGTATGTCACACAGTACTATGATGTCACACAGTGCTATGATGTCACACAGTACTATGATGTCACACAGTACTATGATGTCACACAGTGCTATGATGTCACACAGTGCTATGATGTCACACAGTGATATTTATCTTACCATCGGTATGACTGGTAAACAACTTGCAAATGAACCACTTTGATTGACCAGTGTATGAAACATGAAACAAAGTTTAGATCCATTCAGAACAAGAAATACATAATATATTTATTTCAGTGATGACTGCACTGGTATGGCCATAGCTGTATGTGGTAGAAATAGGTTGACATAGCAAGGTTTATGAACAATATGAAATGATAGACTCCAAGTTAAATAACAATATGGTTACTGTACCAAAAATATTGTTATAACTCTGTTCAGATAAAAATGTTTACTTTTAGTGAATTGACTAAACTTTAATTTTCATTTTTATCACCACTGAAGGAATGCATCAACTTTGAAGTGGCACAAGCTGAGTTTATAAACTTTTTACTCAAGTGAAAATACTCACAAATAACTTTTATTAAACAATTCTAATATAATCGATGTAGGTATGCCTTCTATAACATTGTGACTGTCTCCTTGCATTGTTAGAACAGTTGATTGCATAGAAGGAATTTCTGCCACAATTTTTCATACATATAAAAAAATTACATCATCAGATCGTTTATATGCCAGATTTGAGTTCAGTCAATTGTAAGTAATGGTTAAGTAAGCTTTAGTAAAGACAATACTGCAAGTAACTTTTAAATATACAGAAAAATTTTACCCAAAAAATGTATAAACTCTTTTAGGGGAATAACTTAATCAAGGGTTAAGATTAATATTTTTGTCAACCACTGAAGAGCAAGAAAGCTTATAAACTCAGCTTGTGGTGTTTAAAATTTGTTATAGTCGACATCATTCAAATGGCAGTATTTGTTTTTATTCTACTTTTTGTTACAATGTTTTCCATTTAGTCTGTTCTGACAAAGACTTCTAACTTATTTATTGACAAAGATCATGTCTGTAGATTTATATGAAAAACAAAATTATGATATGTTATATTGTTAGTCTAAAATAATCATGTATATAACTGTATTTATACCAAATACTTGTAAAGAAATGTTTAACTCAAGTATTGACATTTTTGTAGATAACGAAATATAGTCACTTTGGAACAGCAAGTTTCATACATTATGATATACACAAGCCAAGTTGTATATGTTCAAACACAAAATATGGTATTTTAACCCTGGCTGTTCTATGTGTGCATTGTACATCAGGACAATGCCAGTCTGTCATTTTGATCAGCAAGTTTCATAAATTATAACATATACAAACCAAGTTGTATATGTTCAAACACAAAATATGGTATTTTAACCCTGGTCGTTCTATGTGTGCATTCTACATCACAACAACACCATTCTGTCATGTGTTCTTACATTCTCAAAATATGAGTAAAAATTCCAGTATTTTCCCCAATATTTTATAAATTATGCTTGTTGAGGTATAATTATATTTCCCAATATTTTTTGTCATTCAGCCAGAAATACTCATGATTTTAAATTTAAGGGTTTTGTCATTACTCGTCCTTCAACTCATAGTGACAAGGCCCCTTAGGTCGCTTGCATTTTCCTTGACTGAATAAAGAAGAAAAATCTTGTGGAATACAAATTTTCTATTCCTACAAGTTTCGGAGCACTTTCACACTGACATGTGATCAAGGTTCCAATTGACAGATCCAACTAACTGTTCTTAAAGTGACTACGTGTATATTTTGTTATCTACTCAGGAACCATGAATGATATAGTTTCCTTGGAAATGTTGTACAAAACCTGGAAAAGTAATAAAAGCCAAAGTGTATTAAAGTACCTTATAATTGTGTTAATGTTATGTCATTCATAGTCTAGAGGCTGTCTGTGGATTTGAATCTCTGCTCATGTCTAGCTCAATGAGGTGCTCATATCAAATTTAAGATTAAACGTTTTCATTTCTATTGCAAAGCGACATCATACATAGTGACAAATAAAGGCGATATGATATTTATGACATAAATGCTAACAATGGATTCAAAATCTAAGGTCCATCGTGTAGCATGACAGTTTTGATTGCCTCGAACTTTGAACTCAACAATTTTAATATGCAAATAAAGTGCACATCACCCCGAGACAGCATAGCCATGAATGTTTGCCTAATTTCTATCCCTATAAAATATCCACATCAAAATTTTCGCTAAATCATACTTGGCTCTAGTAAGGACTTTTCATGAACACCTCTCAAGTTGATTCCATCTATGTGATATAAAGTTGTTTGGTTTAAGTGAAATTTTTTTAATTGAAAACTGTACAAACAGTTTTCCCCGTACACATATATAAAGATAACATTGTAATTAGCATATTAGCATGTACATACCATAACCAGATGTACAGTTCCCTGGCCCCCATGCATGGTAGCAGAGTACTTAATACCTGGCACAGAGGTCAAGGGCACAGATCAAGCAAGGACTGCTAAGGCACAGAGGTCAACCAAAGACTACTTCTTGGAAGGATGCCCTCATTGCCCATACATGGAGAAGACAGCATCAGTATAGGATTACCTATACCTGGTAAGACAATAACTCTATTTATTGTATTAATGTGTTGGTTCTTTAAGGGGTACAATTAACACCCCCCACCCCACCCCACCCCCCTGTTGGAGAAAAGAATAATTTCTCATAACCTTTTCCGTTATGATCACCAAGAACGCTGAAGTTATATTAATTATACCATGGATGTACATGTATTAGGGGACATCCATGGTTATACTTCACTCCGCCTCGTCCCTTTTGTTTTGACTGTATTCTCAATTTCATATCAATAATGGACACTTTCTCATCTGTTAACGAGGATGCTTTTTAGACAAAGAATGTGTTCGCAAACTCCTTATCCCACGAATAAAACTGCATCCCTGTTACCCATTTCTATGACAGTGTCTCCACCACAGAAAATGATCAAGGGTTCTGTAACCAAGCTACGGGTGTTCTTGGCTTGTAAAAGAGAAAATAACTGCTAGAATTGGGAGTGTGACTTTGTTACAGTGTGAGTCCTAGGCAGGTTAATGGATTTCATGCGGGGGAAAACATTGGCTTCACCTTGGACAAAATAACTGGGTGACTTGTCCTTGGTATCACTGAGGACAAAATAACACTTAATTAGCCAAACGTGTCCTGTTCAAAACATTAAATGATGTCTGACCTGTACTATAACTATCAGAAACATTTCACACACTATACTAAACACAGGCCTCTGGATGGGTTCCTAGTTGCCAAAATCTCACACACATACAGATCTAAGCTAACCCTCAAACAATGCTTTGTCTGAACATTAGGCATACATTTTATATATTGCAACTTGAACACACTGGATAATTTTGATATTCAGTGCAAACGATAAACATTGTCGAACAAATTTCCGTGATTGGAGTAGGCCTGTACAAGGCATAAAATAATGTCCATAGTGTGGAGACAGATGAACTTTGCATTGATTAGTATAATAGTTATACATCATATCATGATAATCATTGATAACATAGGCATCATATACCAGGTGTTCTGTGGTAATCTCTAAGCCAATCAGAAGCTTTCGTCATGTCATACCAATGAGCACTGAGCAGGTGTTGTAAAGAAAACAGTAGTAAATGTGTATTCAACTCTTGTCATGTCATTAAGAGGTTTCCACATTCCATAGTGAACACAATGTGAGTAGTAGTAAGGGTGATCCTATTTTTTCACATTAGAATAGAATAGAATAGAATAGAATAGAATAGAATAGAATAGAATAGATTAAAGTAGATAAGATTACTTTACCCAACTGATCCAAATTTTCAGCTCCAACATCAAAAATTTTTTTTTAAATTTTCACCTGCCTGTAATATTTTGTGGAACAGCGCCCTCTCTGGCAAGTATAAGTAAGTGTCTGAACTGTCGACATCATCTACAGTCATGGTGGTAATGATGACACTTGTTCACAAACAGAGTATTTCTTTGATGATGGAAGTTATTCAAGTAGTTATATATTCAAGTTATTTGTTTAAAATTGTGCTTCAGAACAGGACAACTGTGTAGAGAAACTAGGAAAGGGTTTGTTACCTGGAATCCAATAAAAGGGTAGAGAGGAGGAACAGGAGAGGCAAAGATACACGACAATGATTCTTTTTTACTTTTCTTTTTTAAATCTCTACTTGCTATGAAAAAGTAATGAGTAACAAACTAAAAATCGAGTCACCCTAACATTCATCACAAAACAGTTTCCAACATTCTCTTGTTGTTATAGGCATGTATGCATGCATTTGTGTGCATGTATGTAGGTACGATGTGTGTGTGTGTGTGTGTGTGAGTGTGTGTGTGTGTGTGTGTGTGTGTGTGTGTGTGTGTGTGTGTGTAGGTAGGTAGGTAGGTAGGCATGTATGCATGCATTTGTATGTATGTAGGTAGGTAGGTATATATGTGTGTGTGTGTGTGTGTGTAGGTAGGTAGGCATGTATGCATGCATGCATGCATTTGTGAGTGTATGAATGCATGTATGCATATGTGTAGGTAGGTAGGTATGCATGTGTGTGTGCGTTGGTAGGTAGGCATGAATGCATGCATGTGTATGTGTGTGTGCATGCATGCATGCATGCATACGTGTGTGTATGTAGGTAGGTAGGTAAGTATGCAATGTGTGTGTGTGTGTGTGTGTATGTATGTATGTATGTATGTGTATGTAGGTAGGTAGGTAGGTAAGTATACAATGTGTGTATGTATGTATGTATGTGTGTGTGTATGTATGTATGTATGTATGTGTGTATGTATGTATGTATGTATGTATGTATGTGTGTATGTATGTATGTATGTATGCATGTAATGTACATATATGTAAATTACACTGATTAATAATCATGAATATTAATACACAGGCACTCATTTGTATATTGATTGGATTTTTATTTCCATTGTCATTTACATAAAATTTGTTTTTGCATGTCAGTGACTTTTTTATTCTAGTTGTCACAAATGAACCAACCAAAACTGATAGTAGCTAAGACATAAAAAGCCACCTGGTTTACTTCAAAACTAGATTTTGATTGGCTGGCTGTTAATGCCAGCAGCCAATCAATGACAGAAGTGTTATATTAGACAGAATACGAGTTTGAAACAATGTTTTTTATTGGTCTGGTACACCTGTTAAATCTAACCTGGTTTACAAGCATGATTGTGATTGGCTTTACAATTACAAACAAAAAATTCTCTGACCAATCAGCTTCTGATATATCAAAGTAAAATGAAATTTATTACAATTTCCAAAACCATATTTTTGTATTTATGTCAGTCAGTATAAAATGGATTTTTATATTATCTATAACTCGATTTACATACAAACATACTCGATGTGTCCTCCAAGACGTACTGCTGATGCAAAGCAATTTCATGTGACTCATCCAAATCTGGGGTTCCCCTTTCCTTAGTATAAGGTGGCTCAAAAGGAAATCTCAAAGCCAATCTGACACACCACTAACAGTAAATTCTTGAGACCTACCAAATCTTAGTATTGCCCTTTTTCCCTTACTATTTGGTATACTGGTATGCAAATATAGTTATCAAGAGGTGCTTCGATACTATGCAGTGTGTATGATATTAGGAGTATTATCACAGCAGTTTTAGAAGACATTCCAGTTGCAGCTAGTGCAGCTTTCACAAGTCCTGTTTCATCAACTTAATCTCAAAGCTATGATTTAAGTCTAAATAGAAAAAGAACAAGTGCTACATATAAAAGTCTACACCGAAAAAACCTTTAAATTCTTCCGTTTTAATCAAAAACCTAAGTGTGCTCTATACCTCAGTGTATTTGTAAAATATCTGAAAAGTGCTCCATTTCATTCAACCATGATATTTATCATATGTAGAGTAATTAGATGTCATTGCCAAATATTTGTTTTCATTCATCCAAAGAAAATACAAGTGACCTAAGGGGCCCTTGTAACTACGAGTCACTAGACAAGTAGTGACAACCCTTAAGTCGATGAGTATTTTCCGGCTGAATGAAGACAAATAGTGGAGAATAACATAATTATACAAGTGCCAGTAATATCACAGAAAAATCAGGGGAAAGTAATGGCAATTTTGAACATTTTGACAGATATTTCGAACTCAGCAGAACAGTGACATAGACAAGCGTTACCGTGATGTAGAATGACTGGCGTATATAGTTCATATCATTCATTGATATTTTTTAATGTCCAACACAGCTAGAGAGATATTGTACATTAATTTCTTTCTAGATTTACTTTACCCCTACTATCGAATAAATTTCAAATAAATTCTTGTACATTTGAAATTGAAGGCTTTTTTTGAGATTATGAAGAGAGAGATACTTTCTGCATAGTTTTTATACAGTGATGATTTCATCAACTTCTGAGTGTCTAGGGTTGTTTTAAGCATCATTATTTACAAAAAGAAAATGATTTTCTGATGGCATTTGGGGACTTATGGTTCTGTTCTGAACAAAATCTCTCTCTAGCCAACACCAAAATGTCCTCAGTTTAAGTCCCACAATTTTATTACTAACTATTGTGAGTTATAAAAATTATTGATTTCTGTCGTTCTACAATACCACAAATTCAAGTAGTTGTTGTTGTTGTTGTTGTTGTTATTGTTGTTGTTGTTGCTGCTGCTGTTACATTATTTTGTTGACTTTTTATCTTAACTTTTTTTTTTTTTTTTTTTTTTTTTTTTGCTATTTTGGCAGTTTTTAATTTTGGAATGCAACTGTTATAATTTGATGATCACAAAATCAGGAGAGAGAAAAGTGGTATATGATGTAGTCCTGGTGTTTCTTCTTTGTGGTATTTTGTGGTTCCATAGTCAAGTTAACTCCTGGTATATGGTCAAATTCTGTTGTGGTATTCTTACAGGTTTGCAGAAGCAGGAGTTTGCTGTGTGACAAAGGGACAAAAATGTGATTTAGAGAGCGAATCAAAGTTTGCTTGCGATGTCCATTTCAACTGTAATATCACATCATTAAATCATGTATTGCTGTACTGTTTATCAAAACCTTAAATCTAAGAGTTTATCTTATCTTAGTATTTAATTAATGTTTGCATAAAAGGAACATCGTAGAGCTACGTTGTCTAAATTTAATACTTGTATAAAGGGAACATCTTAGAGTTATCTAAGTTGCCTAACATTCAATACTTGCATCAATTTGCATCATGGGAACATCTTAGAGTTATCTAAGTTGTCTAACATTCAAAACTTGCATAAAGGGAACATCTTAGAGTTATCTACATTTTTTGTAAGTTGTCTAACATTCAATACTTGCATCATGGGAACATCTTAGAGTTATCTACATTTTTTGTAAGTTGTCTAACATTCAATACTTGCATCATGGGAACATCTTAAGAGTTATCTATAAAGTTGTCTAACATTCAATACTTGCATACATTTGCATCATGGGAACATCTTAGAGTATCTACATTTTTTGTAAGCTGTCTAACATTTAATACTTGCATCAAGGGAACATCTTAGAGTTATCTAAGTTGTCTAACATTTAATACTTGCATCAAGGGAACATCTTAGAGTTAACTAAGTTGTCTAACATTCAATACTTGCATCAAGGGAACATCTTAGAGTTATCTAAGTTGCCTAACATTCAATACTTGCATCAAGGGAATATCTTAGAGTTATCTAAGTTGTCTGACCTTGGTGCATAGCTAGTTACTTAACCTGTCTATCTATCTCTGGATCAATGTACGCATAACATTGTCTGATTACAAAGTTAAGGTATTTGACAATATCAGATAGGAGAGATCCATAGTCTACTTAAGGTGTTCTATATTAACTGACAATATACTGTACTAGGTCATTGAATAACTACACATCAAACTTATAATGTATGTATTTATCAAAGACCAAAGTAGCCCTACTCATTATTATTATTATTATTATTATTATTATTATTATTATTATTATTATTATTATTATTACTATTATTATTATGGTTCTTGTTGCACGACCAAAATGTTTTAATTACCTGTGAGTAACGTTTGGCCTGACCGAGTCGACATGGTAATTCTACAACAACATACATAACCCTTACAATAGACACAATATCTGTTATCAAAATTGTCATACTGTGTTTTGCAGGCTTGCAAAGATTTTACGGCACAGCAAGAGACACATAAACCTTAAAATAGACACAATATCAAAATACTCCTACCTGGGATTTGAAGGCTTTCAAGGCTTCAGATAAACGACGTCCAAACTCGGGATCACACTGTGTGAAATTGTGTACCTGTATAAAGAATACATTATATAAATTACAATATTTGCCATGATTGGGAAAAATGGCGACTTACAGCACATATTATGGGATGTCAGTGTACAAACTTGGCATATAAAATGGTGACTTACAGCTCGCTTCTGTAGAAAATCTTGTGCGTCCTTCAAGTGTCCAGCAATGTTATTGACGAGATGTTCTCTATCGTATTCTGACAAAGCTTTACGCCAGAAGTTTCCGACTTGAGTAAAGTTATCATCATCGGCGGTGTTGTAACGTTGGACATCTCCACTCACGTGGAATGTTGACTGTGCATGTTTGCTTTCATCTTGTGGACCACTGAAGCTGTTCGGGAAGTAGTTAGGAGCACCAGCTGCAAGTAATCACAGTCATTTATTTCATTTTATTGATGGGGAAAAGATCAATGTAGGATGAAAACACAATTCTTTTAGTTTAGCTCAGACCCCCCTCCCCTAACTTTAATAATTGGCCAAAATTGATAATTGTTTCAGACAGCACAATCAATTTCAAATCAGTAGGTAGTAGTATGTAGTGCTATGAATATAAAGCCAGTATGTAGTAGTATGTAGTGCTATGAATACAAAGCCAGTATGTCGTAGTATGTAGTGCTATGAATACAAACCCAGTATGTCGTAGTATGTAGTGCTATGAATACAAGGCCAGTATGTAGTAGTATGTAGTGCTATGAATACAAGGCCAGTATGTAGTAGTATGTAGTGATATGAATATAAAGCCAGTATGTAGTAGTATGTAGTGCTATGAATACAAAGCCAGTATGTAGTAGTATGTAGTGCTATGAATACAAACCCAGTATGTCGTAGTATGTAGTGCTATGAATACAAGGCCAGTATGTAGTAGTATGTAGTGCTATGAATACAAAGCCAGTATGTAGTAGTATGTAGTGCTATGAATATAAAGCCAGTATGTAGTAGTATGTAGTGCTATGAATACAAGGCCAGTATGTAGTAGTATGTAGTGATATGAATATAAAGCGAGTATGTAGTAGTATGTAGTGATATGAATACAAGGCCAGTATGTAGTAGTATGTAGTACTATGAATATAAAGCCAGTATTTAGTAGTATGTAGTGCTATGAATATAAAGCCAGTATGTAGTAGTATGTAGTGCTATGAATACAAAGCCAGTATGTAGTAGTATGTAGTGCTATGAATATAAAGCCAGTATATAGTAGTATGTAGTACTATGAATATAAAGCCAGTATGTAGTAGTATGTAGTGCTATGAATACAAAGCCAGTATGTAGTAGTATGTAGTGCTATGAATATAAAGCCAGTATGTAGTAGTATGTAGTGCTATGAATATAAAGCCAGTATGTAGTAGTATGTAGTGCTATGAATATAAAGCTAGTATGCAGTGAGGAAAAGTTTATTGACACTTTAATGTATTTTAGTGCCATGTAATGTTACTATTGCAGGGAAAATTCTTCCATTTCTCAACTTGACATTTTTTAGAAATATTTGCATTTAGGGATACAAAACAGATTCCATTAAAGTAGAATCATTTTTTGTCAGAGAACTAAAATGGTTGAGTTAGGGAAATAGGGAAACACATCTAACTATGACCATTGAGTTACTTACTTTGGTTTTCATCAACACACTGTGGACCATCTCTCTGGTAGTTCCTAGATCTAGTGTTAAATGGACAGTTGACTGGTATCTGCATGTAGTTAGTACCTAGACGATGGCGATGGGTGTCTGGATAGGAGAACAGACGTCCCTGAAATGAGAAAAAAATATCAAAATTACTAATACATCAGAATCACAACTATACGAGTAATAATTACATATATACTATATATTTTCATTGCTGATTTTAACCCAATTCACATACCTGCGTTGCACTCATTTTATTTTGAACAATTCCAAATATTTCAAATTTTCAAAACCCAATGTGACAACTCCAGAAATTATCACGGGAATCAGACAAGCTTTCCAAACTTCAAGTTGTACACCCCCCCCCACCCCACCCCCCACACACACACATCTGGTGAGGCTTATTTACCTGTAACATTTTATCTGGAGAGGCTTCAACACCGGGTACCATGTGAGCTGGAGCAAAGGCAATCTGTTCCACTTCAGCAAAGTAGTTTTTAGGATTTCTATTAAGAACCAACTTACCAACTGGAATCAATGGAAACTCTCCATGTGGCCAAATCTACAAAAAGAAAATAGTTTTTCAATTTAGAGTACAATCTTTCAATTCTATGATTCTTATCATAAAACGAAATGTGGGAATGGACCTGCTGTTGGCTCCAAAATGCATCACGCATCTCTCCATGCAATGCCATGTATTCTATAAGCACATGGGTGTTCGTATGCACTACTCTGGGGATGTTTTTCACCTGACCGCACCCTGGGTTTAACAGTAAAATCGCTCTCTGTCATTGATGGTGTTTAATCTTTAAATCGCTCACAATGAAAGAGGCCATGATGTCTATCTATCATTTCATGATCAAAACTTTATTTCTCATGAAATGAAGATGAAGTAACCCTAAACACAACAACTTAATTTTTTTCTTCTCAAATTTCCCTCTAATCATTCAAAACTTAACAGAGATATTCTACCTTGGTCAGATCAAATGGATTCCATCTAAACTTCTCAGCTTCTTCAAATGTCATAACTTGGATATAAAAAGTCCATGTTGGCTGTAAAGAAACACATATAAACATAATTAATATTGGATTGTCTGCAGACAGTAAAGCTGTAATATAGTTATAAATGACCAAAAATGTTCATCAGCTTTGTAGATCAAATGATTTACAAAGGTTATAAATGCACAAGTAGTTTGAAGTCTTTTATCATTGAGCTAACATCTACAATTGACTGACATACTGCCACCTAGTGGTCAGCTGTAACTATGGGGTATTTGCACAAGTGCATGAGGTATTCTCTGTGGTCATACTTTCACGAGCATAGTGAGAGAAGTGCTGTAGAAAACACTATATTCAAGTATAAGTGCAAATACCCCCCTACCCCCACCCCCACCCGAGTACCAAGACTGACACCCATGCAGCATGGGGTTCGCTTGTTATTACGTATGTTAACCAAAAACAACAAAAATTCCGTAAAAAAGGTACTCTGTGATCACATAATTTTGCATACTAGTAACGATCACACACTCATTTCAATAATACTTGCATACAAGTATGCAATGTTTTCAGTATTACACTGCAGTATGCACTAACATGTGCACCCACCACAGTGCAAGTAATCACATTTGTAATAATTGCAATTAAAATATTGTAATTTCTAGAAGTATGTCTTACAAAGTTGCCTTCAGCGATAGCATTGTACAAGTCTCTGATGGCGTAGTCAGGATCGCTCTTACTCAGCTCTGCAGCCTTGTCACCAGTCAAATTCTTGATACCTTGGTCAGTCTGTGATAGACAACATTAGTTGTGTTAGTCACAATGGTGTTATACGAATCTCCCATGTCTTAGTATGTGAGTTAGGCAAATTTACTCAATTTTAACCTCCAATCATCTCAGAAGTCTTGCCTTTCACATGTCAGTCACATCAAGTCCACTCTCTCATTTGTCAATCCTCTGTAAAGTTTACTTTTCACCTATCAATTATTTGTCAAGTCTAATTTCACCTGTCAATCATTTGTCAAGTCTAATTTCACCTGTCAATCATTTGCCAAGTCTAATTTCACCTGTCAATCATTTGCCAAGTCTAATTTCACCTGTCAATCATTTGTCAAGTCTACCTTTCACCTATCAATTATTTGTCAAGTCTAATTTCACCTGTCAATCATTTGTCAAGTCTACCTTTCACCTGTCAATCATTTGTCAAGTTTACCTTTCACCTGTCAATCATTTGTTAAGTCTACTTTTCACCTGTCAATCATTTGTCAAGTCTACCTTTCACCTGTCAATCATTTGTCAAGTCTACCTTTCACCTGTCAATCATTTGTCAAGTCTACCTTTCACCTGTCAATCATTTGTCAAGTCTACCTTTCACCTGTCAATTATTTGTCAAGTTTACCTTTCACCTGTCAATTATTTGTCAAGTCTACCTTTCATCTGTCAATTATTTGTCAAGTTTACCTTTCACCTGTCAATCATTTGTCAAGTCTACCTTTCACCTGTCAATCATTTGTAAAGTCTACCTTTCACCTGTCAATCATTTGTAAAGTTTACCTTTCACCTGTCAATCATTTGTTAAGTCTACCTTTCACCTGTCAATCATTTGTCAAGTCTACCTTTCACCTGTCAATCATTTGTCAAGTCTACCTTTCACCTATCAATTATTTGTCAAGTCTAATTTCACCTGTCAATCATTTGTCAAGTCTAATTTCACCTGTCAATCATTTGTCAAGTCTAATTTCACCTGTCAATCATTTGTCAAGTCTAATTTCACCTGTCAGTGTCAATCATTTGTCAAGTCTAATTTCACCTGTCAATCATTTGTCAAGTCTAATTTCACCTGTCAGTGTCAATCATTTGTCAAGTCTAATTTCACCTGTCAATCATTTGTCAAGTCTAATTTCACCTGTCAGTGTCAATCATTTGTCAAGTTTAATTTCACCTGTCAGTGTCAATCATTTGTCAAGTCTATTTTCACCTGTCAATCATTTGTCAAGTCTAATTTCACCTGTCAATCATTTGTCAAGTCTAATTTCACCTGTCAATCATTTGTCAAGTCTAATTTCACCTGTCAGTGTCAATCATTTGTCAAGTCTAATTTCACCTGTCAATCATTTGTCAAGTCTAATTTCACCTGTCAATCATTTGTCAAGTCTATTTTCACCTGTCAATCATTTGTCAAGTCTAATTTCACCTGTCAATCATTTGTCAAGTCTAATTTCACCTGTCAATCATTTGTCAAGTCTACCTTTCACCTGTCAATCATTTGTCAAGTCTACCTTTCACCTGTCAATCATTTGTCAAGTCTACTTTTCACCTGTCAATCATTTGTCAAGTTTACCTTTCACCTGTCAATCATTTGTCAAGTCTACCTTTCACCTGTCAATCATTTGTCAAGTCTACCTTTCACCTGTCAATCATTTGTCAAGTCTACCTTTCACCTGTCAATCATGACAAGTCCTCTCTCCAAGTTGTCAATAGTGTCAAGTTTACCTCTACCTGTTCATTCCAACCCATCTACCTGTCAATCATCTCTCCTTATGTCAATCATGTCAATTTTACCTGTTCATTCCAACTCATCTACCTGTCAATCATCTCTCCTTATGTCAATCATGTCAAGTTTACCTGTTCATTCAACTCATCTACCTGTCAATCATCTCTTTAACTGTCAATCATGTCAATTTACCTGTTCATTCCAACCCATCCACCTGTCAATCATCTCTTTAACTGTCAATCATGTCAATTTACCTGTTCATTCCAACCCATCTACCTGTCAATCATCTCTTTAACTGTCAATCGTGTCAATTTACCTGTTCATTCCAACCCATCCACCTGTCAATCATCTCTTTAACTGTCAATCATGTCAATTTACCTGTTCATTCCAACCCATCCACCTGTCAATCATCTCTTTAACTGTCAATCATGTCAATTTACCTGTTCATTCCAACCCATCTACCTGTCAATCATCTCAATAACTGTCAATCATGTCAATTTCACCTGTTCATTCTAACTCATCTACCTGTCAATCATCTCCTTATGTCAATCATGTCAATTTTACCTGTTCATTCCAACCCATCTACCTGTCAATCATCTCATGTCAATCATGTCAATTTTACCTGTTCATTCTAACTCATCTACCTGTCAATCATCTTATGTAAATCATGTCAATTTTACCTGTTCATTCCAACTCATCTACCTGTCAATCATCTCCTTATGTCAATCATGTCAATTTTACCAATTCATTCAAACCCATCTACCTGTCAATCATCTCCTTAACTGTCAATCATGTCAATTTTACCTGTTCATTCTAACTCATCTACCTGTCAATCATCTTATGTAAATCATGTCAATTTCACCTGTTTATTCAACTCATCTACCTGTCAATCATCTCAATAACTGTCAATATTCAAACCATAGCATCCTTACCTTGAAATGGAACTTGCAGTAAACAGCTTCGCCATCTTTGTTGACAAGTTTAAATGTATGACTACCATATCCATTCATATGTCTGTAACCATCAGGTGTTCCACGGTTTGAAAACAAGAATGACACTTGATGTGTTGCTTCAGGTCTGAGAGTCAGGAAATCCCAAAACATATCAGGATCCTGCGGGGAGAAACACATTTCATTTAACTTCGATATTTCCATGACTAGAAAGATTTTACATTTACGTTACACAGCTGTACAGTATGCAACCATTTTGTTTGTGTTTATACTTTGCGGCTTATCATTTTTCAGTGAAAGAATATATTATCATTTGGTGCAGTATTGAAAGATATCCATGTAGCAAACATTTCATTGGATTGTCATTTCCATGTGCAGTGTAGTACATTCATGTATTCTTAGATATTATTCCCCAATATTAAAATATAAGTGACCTATAAGGGGGGCGTCATTACTACTCGTCTAGAGACTCATAGTGACAAAATACTTAGGTCACGAGTATTTTCCAGCTAATTATACCACCACCAGTAACATCAATGAAAAATCGGGGAAGTAATGGCAATTTTGAACATTTTTTACTCATATTTTGAACACAGCAGAATCAGTGACATAGACAGGCATTGTTATGATGTACAACAACCAGGGTATAAATTCTACATTTTTTTGTTCAACTTGGCGTGTGCATGCCTGGTATTATGCCATTTTACAGTCTCCTTGTTCTCTTAAGAGAGAGAGACTGGTAAATTGTGTTTATAAATGTGAAAAATGACACTTCGTATGCAAATACTTCATATCAAAATGAAATCCCACAGAAACCGTACCTTGAAAAACACGAACGCAGTACATCAGTAGAACTGAAATCCTATCTGTAAAGGGTAAAATAATGCTACAAATACAAAATCCTACCTTCAAATGAGTGGCCGGGTTTCTCTTCTGGGTGTGGATGAAACTTGGGAAAAGGATAGGATCTCTGATGAAGAAGATTGGTGTGTTGTTACCCACGAGATCCCAGTTACCTTCATCGGTGTAAAACTTAATAGCAAAACCACGGGGATCACGAGCAGTGTCTGCAGACCCAGATTCTCCACCTGAAGGACAGGACAACAAGAATAGGATTAGTCAGTCTCGGATTCATTCAAAACAGACTACAACAGAAACTCGTACAATAACAAACATTTGACACATTTATTAATCTTTTGTAATTTATTGAGTTACAAAACACAGATTTTTTCTATGTTGTTTCGCATTGAATTTTCAAGTAGGAAACCATGACGCAATTATTTCATAAATTAAAAATCCAAAATGAATACCAAATTCTCATCCATATGACCACTTTAACTTACCAACAGTTGAAAATCTAACAGCTAGTGGAGTTAACTTACCAACAGTTGAAAATCTAACAGCTAGTGGAGTTAACTTACCAACAGTTGAAAATCTAACAGCGAGTGGAGTTAACTTACCAACAGTTGAAAATCTAACAGCGAGTGGAGTTAACTTACCAACAGTTGAATATCTAACAGCGAGTGGAGTTAACTTACAAACAGTTGAAAATCTAACAGCTAGTGGCGTTAACTTACCAACAGTTGAAAATCTAACAGCTAGTGGAGTTAACTTACCAACAGTTGAAAATCTAACAGCGAATGGAGTTAACTTACCAACATTTGAAAATCTAACAGGTAGCGGAGTTAACTTGCCGACAGTTGAAAATCTAACAGCGAGTGGAGTTAACTTACCGACAGTTGAAAATCTAACAGCTAGTGGTGTTAACTTACCAACAGTTGAAAATCTAACAGCTAGTGGTGTTAACTTACCAACAGTTGAAAATCTAACAGCTAGTGGCGTTAACTTACCGACAGTTGAAAATCTAACAGCTAGTGGTGTTAACTTACCAACAGTTGAAAATCTAACAGCTAGTGGCGTTAACTTACTAACAGTTGAAAATCTAACAGCTAGTGGAGTTAACTTACCAACAGTTGAAAATCTAACAGCTAGTGGAGTTAACTTACCAACAGTTGAAAATCTAACAGCTAGCGGAGTTAACTTACCAACAGTTGAAAATCTAACAGCTAGTGGCGTTCACTTACCAACAGTTCAAAATCTAACAGCTAGTGGAGTTAACTTACCGACAGTTGAAAATCTAACAGCTAGTGGTGTTAACTTACCGACAGTTGAAAATCTAGCAGCTAGTGGCGTTAACTTACTAACAGTTGAAAATCTAACAGCTAGTGGCGTTAACTTACCAACAGTTGAAAATGTAACAGCTAGTGGAGTTAACTTATCAACAGTTGAAAATCTAACAGGTGGAGTTAACTTACCAACAGTTGAAAATCTAACAGGTGGAGTTAACTTACCAACAGTTGAAAATCTAACAGCGAGTGGCGTTCTCTTTCCAATGTGTTCAAATATTTTGGCTTTAGTATATTTTGTGATGTCATGGGTAACTTCCAGATAACCAAATCCACCTAGAATAAAAAATAAAAAAATTAAATATTTTGTTATTTAATGCAAAATTTATAAATGATTATTAATATTATTTAATTACTTATTATTTTATAATTCATTTTTATTTATCCCTCACAAGGGTATTTGCATTAACGATTCGATACAACGACTCCAGATGTCATTGAAATTTTAAAAGGATTCATAGAACTTAACAGAACCGTAATTCTGCTATGGCCACTGTCTTTTAAAGGACTTGATCTAAAGAAGGTGAATTTTCTTTGTGCAACTTGAATACATAATGTTTGCTGTATCCCATCATGCATTGCAAACAGCAAAGATATCCTATATAGAATAAGATCAAGTTGATGTTTCTCTGAAATCATTAGTAATTGCAAGTGATGTAAAAGTTACTCTCCAGTAGTTTATGAAATATCTCTATTTCCTGAAGTGGCAATTCCCTTTACAAGTTGCGTTTTACGTATAAATTCAATGTTATGATAACCATACCTGCTCCTTTGGCATGCACAACTCTTTCTGGAATTCTCTCTCTTCCAAAGTGGGCCATTTCATCAGTAAAGGTGAAATCTTGCATCAATAATGGACCCCGTGGTCCGGCTGTCAGTACAGCGGTCTTGTTGTCAATTGGCGCACCTGTCGCTGTAGTCAGCGATTCAGGTTTCTAAAATACACATACGATATACAGTACAATTTACTTTAAATGATCAATTATGTGGGATCGCTTCCAGTATATCCTAAGTCAACCACTACAAAGTACCTTCATATGCTTGCACATTACATGTATCTATTCTTAGGAATAATCGCACAATGTCACTCGTGCTCAATAAACAAACTTTATCTGTTTTGGGGAGCGGGTCTGGCATCAATGTGATTGCTGAACTTCATTTTCGCTCTACTAACCAAATTTCAAAAAACTTCCTTCAATGATAACTGGTTCTGTACTTACTACTAAGATGTTGAAAAGTTGGTTAAAATTTACTTCTAATGTGATATACAGTGCTGGGTTTCTGGTTAATGTTTTGATGTGTTACTTAATTAATTAATTAATTAATAATAATAATTAATTAATAATAACTGTGTTTTTACATTGTATCCATCATAGTGGTGTGACATTGAATTATTAAACTTAATCAATTTGAGAAATTCTGGTATTAGATTGATGGTCAATGGTATTGATAGTACCATAGTCACTGTATATGATAGTGTTACAGTGTTAGCTAATGAATACATTAAAGTGGCCGTATGGATGAGAATTTGGTATTTATTTTGGATTTTTATTTGATTAAACAGCTTCACTATGTTTTTCTACTTGAAAAAATAATGTGAAATAACATATACTAAGTCCATGTTCATAACTTAATACATTGCAAAAAGATGCAGAAAGTGTAAAAAGTTTGTTATTGTATGTACAATAACAAACATTTTACACATTGTTTAAAGTTTTGCCGTTTGAGATGTGAACATGGACTTGGTATATGTTATTTCGCATTATTTTTTCAAGTAGAAAAACATAGTGAAGCTGTTTTATCAAATAAAAATCCAAAATAAAAACCAAATTCCCATCCATATGGCCACTTTAAGATAGACACAAACAACTTTTGAAATCAATGTTCCTAATTTGAAGAGTTTTGAAAACAGTCACAGCTTATGTTACATTGATATCTGATGTCCTGAAAAAAGATGACATTATTGATTGAGATCTGAGTTACACAACCAGAGATTAAACTTATCTAGTCCTGGATTTGTTTACCCACACATTGTTTACCAGTTGGAGTGTTTCATAACGTACAGTTACTAGGGAGATGTATGCATACATTATTTCTGCTGACTCCCATGATGCAATATGGCCCACGGCAAAGATACCTTACAAAAAGCATAAGATCAACTTGATGTCTCTCTGTAATTGCAAGTACATTGTACAAAATGTAATTCGAAGTGATGTAAGATTATGAATTGACTTTCCAGAGCCCATAGTCTATATAAATGTCTCTATTTCCTGGAGTAGCGTTCCCCTTTAAAAAGACTGGTGGAGTGTGTGTGAGCACAGGCACTCGAATCAATGTGTATGATTTTTTTTTTTAAATACGTATGGTAAATAAGTCTTATTTAGCATACATATTTTTTTTTAAATCATACACATTGATTCGAGTGCCTGTGTGTGAGTATGTTCTAGAATCAGCAATCACATTATCAGTCAACACACTTTGAATAAACTTTGGACTCTGACCAAATCTGTTGTTGAAGGACATACATACTGGGTTATACCTGTGACATAATGCACATGGCTATTTTATACAACATCTAACTAGTGTGGTTGAAATTTGGTAAAATCTACTCAAATTGAAGGTCAAAGATAATGACTAAACAAAAACATATCTACAGAGTTTACAATCATAAGATATCCAAGACCCATCATATGACTGAAGTAGTAAAAATACATAGTTGCACTGTGTTTGATATGTAAGTCTTGCACCTAAAAAACCACCCACATCAAAATCAGTACTGAGCTGGTAAAATCTACTGGATATGAAGTTCAAAAACAAAACACATAAACATGATGGTCTGCAAAGACATACAGAGTTAACAAGCAATTAATATAGCTAAGATATGTCAAATGAGTGCAGTGAAATACATTTAACTATTTGCATATTGTTTGACCTGCAAACCAAGTCTGGATGCCAGCATGGCCGGTGTAAATCGTAATGATACTGTATAGGAACTAGACTGTGAGTGGAGGTGTAAATGGTAATGATACTGTATAGGAACTAGACTGTGAGTGGAAGTGTAAATGGTAATGATACTGTATAGGAACTAGACTATGTGAGTGGAGGTGTAAATGGTAATGATACTGTATAGGAACTAGACTGTGAGTGGAAGTGTAAATGGTAATGATACTGTATAGGAACTAGACTATGTGAGTGGAGGTGTAAATGGTAATGATACTGTATAGGAACTAGACTATGTGAGTGGAGGTGTAAATGGTAACGATACTGTATAGGAACTAGACTGTGAGTGGAAGTGTAAATGGTAATGATACTGTATAGGAACTAGACTGTGAGTGGAAGTGTAAATGGTAATGATACTGTATAGGAACTAGACTGTGAGTGGAGGTGTAAATCATAATGATACTGTATAGGAACTAGACTATGTGAGTGGAGGTGTAAATCGTAATGATACTGTATAGGAACTAGACTATGTGAGTGGAGGTGTAAATCGTAATGATACTGTATAGGAACTAGACTATGTGAGTGGAGGTGTAAATCGTAATGATACTGTATAGGAACTAGACTATGTGAGTGGAGGTGTAAATGGTAATGATACTATATATGAACTAGAGTATGCAATCCAGGCACATAAAACATGCAAGTGTAGTAGAAAATTTTAGTCAGTAGTAATTTGAAAGAATCTACCATATTCAATCATTGTTTCCCTTTGAAATAAAAAGTAAATGTTATAAACCGACATGTACTATTTTTCTGATTTTTCCCTCTGTTTTAATTCATCTATAGTCAAAACAATTTGTCATTGCTTTTAATTGTGTTAGTGCTGGCAATTTCCATATACATGTAGATTATTTGTGCATGGTTTTATACAGTGTTATTTTTCAACAAAACTCTATTTGCTAAAACTCAGCACACTTTCAGTATACAGTATATACACTAACCTCCAAGTGGCTCAAATGACAGGTACAATGTATATGTGTGCCCCCCCCCCCCCCCCCCCCCCCCGTCTAGTTCCTATACAAACGTACAGTATCGTCACCATAAATTTACACCTCCTTTAGTTAGAAACCATGTTGAAATCCAGACTACCCCAACCCCCACACCCTTCCATTATCGTTATCAGTCATAACAGACCGATTTTGCTTTAGTCTAGTAACACATCTGTAATTCAAATCAGTGTGTTGTGTTGCGGGTGGTAAGCAAATAAAATCTACTGAGTGTCTAACTGTACAGGGTTTCCCCCCATTAAACTATTAGAAATCTATATTAATTTGCCCTGATTTCCTACTGGGAATCTTTAAATGGGAGGGGGTGGTTTAAAACCCTCAACATTAATTTCAACCACAATCTGATATCTAAGTCTTCTGTCAATTTAACGGTCACCAGGTGGATATAAATAATCTCTAATAACAGCCACACATATACATTGTACCTGTCAAACAAGAATCTGCATATATACACAACTACATGTATGATCTCATTATCATCAACTACATTTGCATATCAATTAAATCTCAAAGCTATCTTTGCATACTAATTATGAATTCTCAACCATATATAGGAGTGGTTCCCCTGTTAACGTTGGTTACTTAATATCATGAATAATGGGTTGTATAACTACACATTGTATGTTTCATCTACACTAGCTGTTACTGGTGTATTATATATGTTTACGGAAAATTCTTAATTCTTAAAATTTTTTTCGATCGATTTTTCTGAATATAATACTAACTGGAAATTGTTAAAATACTGATAAAATAAGTAGACATTGTACATATCAATTTTATCTACGTAGTACAGTAATCTTCTAGAGTTAAAATGTGTCTGCCTCTGTGCCAAAAAATGTAATGTCAAATGAGTGAGATATTAATCCAATATCATTTTAGCAGTTGGTAATATCATGAATAACACAACTACATCACAAATTCATATGTTAAACCTACACTAGCTGTAACTTGGGTATTATTGTTTTCAATCAGACAACCAACAATATATTTACTGAAAAGTGTTAAAAATATCAATAATCAGATATTGTACATGTATATGTCAATTCTATCTATATATAGTAATTTGTTGAATTAGTGATTCACCAGGGAGCTGATTTTTGGGTGCAGACCCAAAAATAAGTTTGATTGTTTATATTCCACCATACTATGTGTACAGCTACACAAATATTTACCCACAGGTGATTCAATACTGTTCAGGGTGTATGATTTCATGAGAAAGTCATTATATCTAACAAGGTGATTTGATACTGTTCAGGGTGTATAATATTATGATGGAAGTCATATCTCACAAAACAGTTTTAAAAAACATTCCAGTTGCAAATTAAGCTTAAGTAAGGTAACAATATGTATGTGTTATGAAAAATAAACATGTAACAACACGCAAAATATTAATAAACGGGGAAACAATAACTCATGCAATAGATGAACCATCTCAATATTTTTTGTACGTTCAGTATTTCACTTTAACCTCACAAATTACATGTTTATTTTTAACTTCATATTATAAATTAATATATATTATGCTATATGTAACTTTACTCTACTACTAGTGTAGCTGTAATAATTATATCATTTCTTTTGGCTTCAAGCTTTTTATCTTTCCAGAAATGTCACTTAAAAATAACAGTACAAACACCAAATCAATAAAAAGCTTCGGATCAAAAAGTAATGCTACAATTATTTCACTAATGTTGTGCCCCTCTTAGAGTTTGACCTCACTCTGTCTAAATTATAACTAATGGAACATGTCTAATTGCACGTCGAACATTAAACACTTGTTTTCGGGGTTTTTAAAACCATGTATGTTAAATACTTTCTTTCCTTCAATTTTCTAAATATGCTAGTAGAGATATTTTATTTGGCATGATATTCTTAGTCTCGATGCTGTAAAGCAGAAAGCGATAGACACAGTCGATATTTTTGCCAATCTTAGTTTGTTTACCTTGGTTCGAAAACTTTGACCCTCACGTTTTGGGCCCTGGTACAAAGATTGCACGTCACATTTCAATGATCATTCAACATCAGCACAATAAATTTTGATTTCTACTGGCTCATATTTCCAAGATGATCCACTGAGCATGACTTTGATAACATTTATAATTTTGGGGACACTGGTTCGACACATAATTCACTGACCTAAAAATGATGACCTTTGAGCTCAAAACATGCAGAGTTCACACTAGATGGACGAGTTCGATTGCAGCGAGAAAAATCAGCAAGTTTTAACGTGAATATGTATCTTACCGCTTGACCTTTCTTGAACTCATTGAGTTGGTTTGTTGCTCTGTCTCTGTTGGCCATTTTGGAAGAGTTTTGCGGTCTGTGGATAAGATATGCACTCACACGGTGTGAAGCAGACGATCAATGAAGGACGTACGTTTCGCAGTCTGTCCGAATACAAACTGAATGTCACATGACCAATTATTGCTTTCAACACCAGAGGGCGTCGGATGCAACGATCAGGTGATATGTTGTGTAAGTTTCGTAAAACAAAGTTCACAGATAACAATGATTGAATCTATGTCTCTTTTTGTTTGGAAGGACTTTTCAGCTTTTATAACATTTGCTTTTACATAAAATCGTGTGTAAGGACTTGAATTAAACGAAATGTCATTTGCATTTCAACAAATTAGTTTATTTGATATTTATATACAAATGAGTATATAGCAAAACATTGGGTAAAATTGCTAATTTAAGCCTTCTTTTAAATAATCCATGTTATACTGAAAATAACACCGGACATTTTCAACCTCGCATTTGAGTCATCGCTGTAATATTCGGGGATGATAATCTGATAAAAACTATAAAGTTATTAAAAATAATTATATAAATAAAATTGTTAGACCTGCTATTCATTACTGGGACAAGCCATTAAAGAAGCAAGTCCACTTGTTATCAAAGAGTACCAATATTTACACATGTGATGATGGGCTCTTACATAACACAAGTAAACAGTGTAGTTCACAGCGTAAGATCATTTCTAAGGAGTGGGTCAATTGATCAGGCAAACCTTATCTCCGTCTTATATCAGTTGTTATCAATTTATTAGGCTATTATAAGTAACACTACAAACAGCTTTAGAGATGCAAACAACTTTTATGACACCCGTTTTCGTCAGGCAAGCCCGCGGGTTTGTTGCACTTGGACCGTTAATGGCTTGTGAATGTCATGTCATGATATGGGAAAATCTTGAACTTGTGACATGAGACCCTAAATGTTTCGGTCTATGGTGTAATCATCCCGTTTCGGGATGGGAGTCTCGGTTGTGAAAATATTCTCGCAAACCAGAGCTATTATTTCGATAGGGACCGGCTCGTTAAGAACGGTACCGTAAAACGGTCGTATTTTGCGACGATGTATGAAAACGACTTCATGACATGGCGCCCCCAGCGACCAAAACTGAGTCTTAACCATATGTGTCTCTATGTTTAGCCACGACCTGTAAACAAGGACAATAAATCTATAAAGAAACGATACGCACCCCTAGGTGGTTATTTGAAATAAAAGTCACTCGAAGTGGGGGTGGGGGGATTACTTTGGGAAACAACCAGACAAATATATTTATCATTTTGTGCTGTGAAACGACTCCTGAACAACTGTAATTAATTTTCTCCTGTGGGAGGGGATATCCCTTCCCGTACCCTTCCCCTATCTGTACTGTTCATATGCGCATGCACCATGTGCACTATTTCTAATATTTCTAAAATAAGAAATTCATCCCTTTACTACTGGTATTTAAGACTGGCTAGTTGTATATATATCGGGTTGGGTTTAGGGTTAGACCTTAGTCTTTCACTTTCTGTTCATCTCACTAAGATCAGCAAATTAAACAGAACGCTTTTCAACTGATGTTTGAACTCAGGCCATTTGTGTTTTTATCAATTTGTCATCAATAAAAACGTGTTCTGAATGAAATTATAGAAGCATAAAACATTTGAAGATAAGGACCAATTAGTATTAAACTGCACGGAGAGTTGTATTTGATTCTAGTTTAAATGTAACTAATAACAAGAAAATCACAAGCTACATGAAGAAAGAAAATAATTTTTTTAAAGATTTAAAATATGTGCTTGCATGTGGCTTGTGACAGCGTGCAACTTCTTCTTTTCAATCAGTTTATTCAAAATCACTTCCAGTAAGCTTACGTACAAAAACAAACTTGTTACAAATATCAATCTTTATTATATATCCCACAATCCTTGGCACATTCTTGGCGGCTATTTCAACTTTGCGAAAAGCACTCTCTGATCATGTCAAGTGGCCAGTGTATAAATGTTTGTAAATATAAAAAAAATTTGAATATACAGCACTATATGTTTTTCTTTGATATCTCCAACACAGCAATGTAACTACTGATCCATAATGACCTCAATTTGCATACAGAGAGTAGTGTTTGTTTTCTATTTTCCCTAGGGCACTATTCTACCAGTGATTTGCTTTGATACTGAAAAGAATACTTGCAAGAGAAATGTTGCATTATAAAACATATATTGCCTGGCTTTATTTGGGCACTAGATAGATTTCATATTCAGGCCCCAGAGGGTGTAAGCTTTCAGACTTGGGAAATAGTTACTGCAAAACAGCTCTCAAGGTAATTAATAGACATCTATTCCTCATACCTATCTAGAGCTCAGGCAGTAACTGTTTAATAGTGTAAACTCTATGTCTGGCTATGAGGACACTAGTAGACGTCTATTACCCCAAGGGTTGTCATGAAACAACTATTTACAGAAATATTATACTTATTACCTGGCTATGAGGGCATTAGTAGACGTCTATTACCCTGGGGGTTGTCATGAAACAACTATTTACAGAAATATTATACTTATTACCTGGCTATGAGGGCATTAGTAGACGTCTATTACCCCAAGGGTTGTCATGAAACAACTATTTACAGAAATATTATACTTATTACCTGGCTATGAGGGCAGTAGTAGACGCCTATTACCCCAAGGGTTGTCATGAAACAACTATTTACAGAAATATTATACTTATTACCTGGCTATGAGGACATTAGTAGACGTCTATTACCCCAAGGGTTGTCATGAAACAACTATTTACAGAAATATTATACTTATTACCTGGCTATGAGGGCAATAGTAGATGTCTATTACCATGAGGGCTGTTATATTAATGAATAGTTCCCATTGTATGCAAATTGAGGTCACTATGGGTTACTTGCATTGTCCATAACCACAAGACACAATCTATAAGCTAATCACTGAAGACTGTATAAAAACGATATGCTAGACATAATTTAGCATGTTTTAATACAAGTAGTTGGAATTATATAAGGATAATATAAGAATATGAAGTGATATGAAATAAAATACTCATGAAGATACAGTAATTTAGTCAAATTTCTTTTTTTAAAGAGTGTTAATTACATTCAGTGACTGTTATATACATACATACATACATATATATATATATATATATATATATATATATATATATATATATATATATATATATATATATATATATATATATATATATATATATATATATATATATATATATATATATATATATATATATATATATATATATATATATATATATATATATATATATATATATATATATATATATATATATATAGTTTTGTCAAAACTATTACGCTCTGCCACTGCGGTATAGAGCACTGTCTTAGCAGATTGATACTCACCAAGTTATATATATATATATCAATAAGTAAAATTCTTCCATATTTCTTCTCTTTTTTCATGTGAATGAAATGGAAAGTATACTTATTTCAAATATTATTTGGTTATTTTAAGTCAAATATGACAAATTGAAACTCTATATATTATTAATTGGGCATTGAACCATACCTTTGAAAAAGGTTGAATAATTCAGTTGAAAAAATCTATGCAAACTATTTACACTCCATGTTCGGAAATACTACAAAATATTAAGTATATATTATAAGGTTATATACACAATATCACCTCTTCATTCATCATATTATGAGGTTAATTATACGATATCACCTCTTCATTCATCATATTATGAGGTTAATTATACGATATCACCTCTTCATTCATCATATCACCATGAGTGCCATTTCCACACCGTGGACAAATGTCACATTGTGAAATGGCATCAACGGTGATGCAACGAATGAATGGATGATATCTGATATCACCTCTTCATTCGTTGCATCAGTGTTCATGCCAATTTAACTTCAAAATTGATAGCGCTAGCATAGCTGAGAGTTCTTTGTTAAGCTTTAGACTGACATCTCAATGACCAAAATTTCCATCTACTTAGTAAAATCTTCCATATACTCAAACAAAAAAGTCTTATCCATGGCTCAATCAGTGTACTTCACAATCAAACCTACAGCCATCCAGTAATGATCTTCAATCAATTAACACACCTTAGTGATAGAACAGCCACCTCTCCCTATCATCCACTTTGTATCAGTCCCTGCATTGATGCTATACATACATGTAGATTTGACTGTATACTATACTAATACATTGATTTAAAAGTGTCAATTACTTGTTATAAGTACACATTAATTTCTGATTGTTTTTAATACTCAGTGTTAAAAGTATTGAATCAAAAGATCAGAAGATTATAACAACACTTATAAATGACATGCGAGTCACAACATTTTGCTATTTATAGCATAACTCATCTCCAATTATCACACTATATTACCAAGCTATTAATAAGGTTGTGTATCGATTGGAAATGTACATTTTGCCCAGTTCTTAAAGGTGGCATAACCAGGAAAAGTGCCTATTTTGAATGCCATACTCTTGCAGCTTAGGGCGCATGTACTGAAATAAGCATCCTTCTTGAATCTCACCATTGGACCGAACTGAGTAGGACAACTTGGATCTCCACACAGTACAACCCCTAAAAGATAAAAGTAATGCAAGGGAATTTAATATCATGGTGTGCTAATGTGCTCATAATATAAGTTCATTGTTCAAAATTGCCCAAACAATTCCTGTTCACTTACATAAATTATAGATTGCAGAGATATAATTTGTGTGAAATTGTCAAAATATATTAAAATATTAAAATAAGAATAAACTTTAAAATGAATTAAATTGCATTATTAGACTGGAAGATTTACCTCATGCTAGGGGGTCAAAATAGAACAATAAGGTTGACTTATTCTCAGTACCTGTAATAGCATTTTACTTCATGCTAGAGGGTCAAAATAGAACAAGAAGGTTGACTTATTCTCAGTACCTGTAATAGCATTTTACTTCATGCTAGAGGGTCAAAATAGAACAAGAAGGTTGACTTATTCTGAGTACCTGTAATAGCATTTTACTTCATGCTAGAGGGTCAAAATAGAACAAGAAGGTTGACTTATTCTGAGTACCTGTAATAGCATTTTACTTCATGCTAGAGGGTCAAAATAGAACAATAAGGTTGACTTATTCTCAGTACCTGTAATAGCATTTTACCTCATGCTAGAGGGTCAAAATAGAACAAGAAGGTTGACTTATTCTCAGTACCTGTAATAGCATTTTACCTCATGCTAGGGGGTCAAAATAGAACAATAAGGTTGACTTATTCTCAGTACCTGTAATAGCATTTTACCTCATGCTAGAGGGTCAAAATAGAACAAGAAGGTTGACTTATTCTCAGTACCTGTAATAGCATTTTACATCATTCTAGAGGGTCAAAATAGAACAAGAAGGTTGACTTATTCTCAGTACCTGTAATAGCATTTTACATCATTCTAGAGGGTCAAAATAGAACAATAAGGTTGACTTATTCTCAGTACCTGTAATAGCATTTTATCTCATGCTAGAGGGTCAAAATAGAACAATAAGGTTGACTTATTCTCAGTACCTGTAATATCATTTTATCTCATGCTAGAGGGTCAAAATAGAACAAGAAGGTTGACTTATTCTCAGTACCTGTAATAGCATTTTACCTCAAACTAGAGGGTTAAAATAGAACAATAAGGTTGACTTATTCTCAGTACCTGTAATAGCATTTTACCTCATACTAGGGGGTCAAAATAGAACAAGAAGGTTGACTTATTCTCAGTACCTGTAATAGCATTTTACCTCACGCTAGAGGGTCAAAATAGAACAATAAGGTTGACTTATTCTCAGTACCTGTAATAGCATTTTATCTCATGCTAGAGGGTCAAAATAGAACAAGAAGGTTGACTTATTCTCAGTACCTGTAATAGCATTTTACATCATTCTAGAGGGTCAAAATAGAACAAGAAGGTTGACTTATTCTCAGTACCTGTAATAGCATTTTACATCATTCTAGAGGGTCAAAATAGAACAAGAAGGTTGACTTATTCTGAGTACCTGTAATAGCATTTTACATCATTCTAGAGGGTCAAAATAGAACAATAAGGTTGACTTATTCTCAGTACCTGTAATATCATTTTATCTCATGCTAGAGGGTCAAAATAGAACAATAAGGTTGACTTATTCTCAGTACCTGTAATATCATTTTATCTCACGCTAGAGGGTCAAAATAGAACAAGAAGGTTGACTTATTCTCAGTACCTGTAATAGCATTTTACATCATTCTAGAGGGTCAAAATAGAACAATAAGGTTGACTTATTCTCAGTACCTGTAATATCATTTTATCTCATGCTAGAGGGTCAAAATAGAACAAGAAGGTTGACTTATTCTCAGTACCTGTAATAGCATTTTACCTCAAACTAGAGGGTCAAAATAGAACAATAAGGTTGACTTATTCTAAGTACCTGTAATAGCATAACCTCATACTAGAGGGTCAAAATAGAACAAAATGGTTGACTTATCCTCAGTACCTGTAATAGCATTTTACCTCAAACTAGAGGGTCAAAATAGAACAATAAGGTTGACTTATTCTAAGTACCTGTAATAGCATAACCTCATACTAGAGGGTCAAAATAGAACAAAATGGTTGACTTATCCTCACATGTGTATATAGTAATGCATGTGTAGCGCGTGACATGGAAGTCATAGTGTCGACCAAGAAATCAAATAGTCGTTATTTTTATGACAAACTTAGGTAGTAGATTCTATTGCAGGTACCGAGAATTAAACAGATAGAATGAAAACTGGACAGAACATAACTACAGGGTACAAATCAATATTACTTTTTTTTTTCTTTCTTTTTTCGTTGTTGAATTTTGACCAAAAAATTTAAAGGTCATGCTCAATTTTACACATTCTATCAGACAGGACATTTCTGTCATACTTGTTCCTAAGTTACTGTACAAATGGTGAATGTTTACTCCAAACATTCAGTAAATGTGATGGTGCATGTGTGTATGTGATGTTACTGTGTATACCTTTAAAGAGATTTGAAAGAAATTTATCACACCTGAATGAATGTGTGACAGTGGCTTGAATTAGTAATTGATGATGAAGGTCAAAGGTTAAGGTCTTACAAGATTTGCGCGTGTCAGTGATAATAGTCGATTTTCTGGTTCCAAGATGCATTGCACGAGTGAACTTTGCTTATGTTGTTACCTTCAGGCTTGTGTTGTCTTTATTACGTTTGAAATAACATTTTTATCAGGAAATTATGGAAAGACGACATGTTGGCGTCTTTGATTATGAGTGATTTTATAGAACAAAGACTACACTATCAATGACAGAGGGGGATTTTTATACGGGTGAACACATGGTATGATCAGGTGACCCATCCCCCTGGGTAGGATGTGCAGGTGTGACAGGTGGTACAAAAGTAGTAGCATGCTGTTTGTTGACAGCTGTGTGGTCTCTTTCAGTGCCTGCACACTGCACACATTCACTCAGTTTTGATTGTAAAGGCGATGCACATCATGTTTGCATTTAGCATATCTTAATGGCATGTATTGGGCAGAGAGTGTTTTTCTCTGAATCTAAGGTTTTGTATCTGTTTTTCCAGGACTGTTTTATAGTATTGTATGTAGAGAAAGCCTGTGGTTTGCTTTCATATTCTGACTAATAACATTATATATACATCATATATCATGTATCCTGATTTCAAATTTTGCTGACACGGGCAGCATCAATGGAGCAAGCTTACCCTAGAGTACTGTAGAAGTGTTTAATGTTTGTACAGTATTCACATTTGGTGTGAGATACTCCCAGTATGTCACCACTGTTTGCAATGGGCCATGCATATCAGAGATAATATTATAGATTTCCTATACTTTCAGTAGTGTAGGCTTTAGCTCATAGAAGGTTTAGTACCGAAACATCAGCTAGCTATCACTTCATTAAACTGGGTCCATTTTATCTCAGATTACTTTACGGCAGAGATATCGAGGCACGGACAGAACCCAATATTGTAATAGGTATCACCCTGACTCCCGGCCCCTTACCTATGTTATCTGTGTCTCTGAACTCTTGTACTCTCATACTCCGTTGCCTGACTCTATCAAGGAAATTAGGATCAGTACATATTATGTGAGTTCCCTTTCTCAACAAGTCAGTTCCAAAGCAGACATGTCGCTTGCATTCTTTACAAACCACCTCTACATCATGTGCCGCATCTGTGTTTCTTCTTTCTTCTTTTCTCATTTGCTGTGATTTATACTCTTCCAGTAATTTAACCTGAACACAAAATGTATATGTACTCCATTATAGACCGGTAATAATGCCCTCTCTACAGGTGATCAGGATAAAAACGTAACATGTACCACGAAGGTCAATTCAGGCAAAATAACGAAGGTATAAATAGCAATGAACGATTAGCCGACATCTACATCGGATTTTAATCAGATTGATATACATACACACATACATACATACATACAATACAGATAGACAGATATACATATAAACATACACATACATACATACATACATACATACATACACACACACACACATACATACATACATACATACATACATACATACACACACATACATACATACATACATACATACATACATACAATGCACACATGCATGCATGCATACATACATATATACATGCATACATACATACATACATACATACATACAATGCATACAAAATAACACACACATACATACACACACACACACACACACACACACACACACACACACATTTTTCGTGTGTTTCCCTGCCTGTGTCAATTTTAACTGTCTGTTTCTGAGTACGTATATGCATATTTTTACATGTGTTTGTTTATGTTTCTGACTGTTTGTTTGTCAGTGTGTCTTTCTGAATCTGTTTGTTAATGCATAGACCCTCCACCAAAAGTAGTGGAGGGTCTATGGTTAATGGTGTTACATAAACATCGTATGTATTGATAGTAACCAGGGTTGTGTTCAAATGGTAAGGGCAAAAAAACACACAAACAAATTCCCACAACCTTTTAATTCTTGATTGTTATTGACAGTGCAGGAACATCCAAACAAAACGTGAGAATAAAATTTAAAAATAGATTACCAAATAAAGTGCATAATCCAATTTAGTATTTGTGTGTTCAAAATCCATAGTACTAGTAGGGATAAGTAAGGTGTTGATTATATTAAGCTGATCTAAAAACTCACTTGTCTAGTTTGTATCAGAGTTCGCAGATGATCTTCTGGAATAGAGTTGACTTGTTTTAGGGCTTTCTTCATTAGTTTTTCTTTTTCCTGGTTTTGGATTTCTCGTTGTTCATTCTTAGATCCTCTGTAACAGCAAAGAGAAAACAATATAACATGAATAACAAA
Source organism: Glandiceps talaboti (assembly GCF_964340395.1). Classification (NCBI taxonomy): domain Eukaryota; kingdom Metazoa; phylum Hemichordata; class Enteropneusta; family Spengelidae; genus Glandiceps; species Glandiceps talaboti. The sequence goes on from NC_135571.1 coordinate 11,904,197, forward strand.
TGCCTCAAAAGTACAGTATATGTTGTATGGTCCATGTTGTACATCTTTCTTGGTAGCATTAACTTGTTTTTACAATGACAGACAAAGACATCCAATCTCACTAGAATAAACGATAACAAAAGTGAGCTATGCACATTGTCAAATTATTCAAAAAAAAATTATACCGTATAAAAATGAGTCTCAGAGCATTTATTATCAACTTACTCTTGTACAATTAGATAGCAGACGCTCTCTTCTGCTCGAGCCCGACCACGTGCCTGCACAGCACCAATCTCATTACTGACGAAATTATATTTGATGACAAAGTTGCATGTTGGGATATCCAGTCCTTCCTGTGCGATATCAGTAGCAACAAGAAGATTGCAACCATCCTTTCCATCCAAACCTGTAAATAGAATGTGTACAGCAGATGAAAGGTGAGTTATCGAAAACCCATTGTGAAGTTTTATGAGTATTAATTGACTAATATACTGAGTCCAAAATACATTGACCATTCCCAAATGGTAAATTTCATGGTCATTATATGCACAAAAAAGTGGAAATAGGCTATTTTTCGTCTGTGGCTGGAAATTCCAGCCAACCACAGAGACCTATGGTAACCATCTCTGGTTTGTGGCTTGAAATTCCAGCCAACCACAGAGACCTATGAACCATCTCTGGTGAAAATGAGAACAAATTTGTCAAAAACCTAACTTTTAAGGTGGGTCATTATGCCTTGGAAAGGTCAATGTATTTTGGACTTTTTATCATCACGCAAGGATAGACCATCGCAAGGCAGATACATTTTTATACATACTTTAATGCAACCAACCTTCAGGGTTTCAGAAACCTCAATGTGAAGGCACTCTATCACATCAAAAACTAAATCATCACCTGTCCGTATCAAAGTATTGGATAATTTGCAGTTTATTTTCAGACAATGTACTAGGGTGACATTTGCTTAGCTACAGTTTTTCTCACAGCATGAATGACTCTTTCAAATGCCATACCTATTTTTAGACGACGAATTGCTCTTTGCTGTTCAGTATCTGTCATGAAACCATCTTCGTCTTTTCCCTTGCCAACAAGTCTGTCAACCTTCACAATTCCCTGCAGCCTTGGCTCATCCTTGATAAATTCGAGCAAGGCAATTGTTGCTGCCCTTGTTCTTGTTAAAACGATACCTGATGTAAAATATGAACACGAAAGTTGTTACAAAGTTATTAGGATTAGGATTCAATACTATGACAGAACTCAATGATACGTGAGTGCAAGTTCATGAATATAGGTACCCTGGAGTACCCACACTGACACTTATGCAATATGAGGTTATTATTACATATATTTATCCAAAACTGCTTATAATGTCCTTAAAGTCATACCGAGTGATAACACAATTTAGTGTGCAAAAAGAAATTGAGACCTCATTTGCATGCAGGCATGCAATAATATTTATGGTATCGCACTACAGTGCAAATACCTTAACTATGCGCACATATTGGTGCAAGTAATCAATGGTACATACACAATAATCACTGGAATACAATATACAAATTTTGTTACTCCTACCTCTTGAATTAGGTTCTTTCTTGAAACATCTCCCCAAAAGTTCAACCAATGCAATCAGTTTAGGAATTTTTTCAACTTGTTCCACCTCACTAAGGTCTTTCAACTGGGCCTCCCTTTCCTTGTAGAACCTGACACATCTCTTTTCAATTTGTGTAGCTGTATGTGGTAGTTCTTCATCAAACAAATTTCTTTCCAAGTACTGAATCGCATCACAGGCTCTTAGGTCGTCATAGTATATTAGCGCTGCATTAAATTCTACCAGGTATCGACAACCAATAATCTGAGAACGGAGATTTTGTTTCTCTGCATTCATCCTCTGGAGAACTATCCAGTTTTCATACCGTTGTGTACCCCGTGCATGACGTGCAGTTTCATTTGTGAAGATGATCGCCTCTATTTTCACCATTATTTCCACCATTAATCTGATAAAGTTATCGTCAGGTGCACGTCCTGGTACACCGATGATCTCGTTTTCAACTGGTGGTCTGACATAACATTCCAACTCTTCCACATGTACTGTCACTTCTTTGACTAGTGTGGCATCCATGCTTGCAGCTAGCGTTATCACGTGTTCAAAAGCTTTGCCCTCACCAACACCAAGTGATGCACTTAACCCAATAATGAGTGGTAACATGGCTGCTTCCGTCGCTCTAGTTTTGTCGAGTTTGATTTGAAGGTATCTTCTCATGAGTTCATTGTAAGGATGGTTTAGAGTTGTATGGTGGCATTCGTCCAAGATCAGCATTCGGATATCAGTGAGCTCAACTTCTTGACGATTCAGTGCGTTGATCAGTATTTGAGCTGTAAGTACCACAACATCATGGTATTTCAAAACTGTGACAAACTGATCCGTCTCACCAATACCTTCAACAGTAGTCACTGGAAATATCTGTCTGAAGGCATCTCTCTGTTGCTCGATCAAACTGTGTGTTGGTACAATGAAAATGACTTTGAAAGTTTCCCCTAGTTCTCTTGCCAGGTCGTGGTGATTTTTGCACACTGCAGCTGCTGTTAAGGTCTTCCCACTTCCAGTAGGTGCACATATGATATAGTTATTCCCGTTTATTCCAGGTTCTGCTAACTCCTTTTGATATTCTCGTAGTTTTAGGTCACCTGTTCTATATTCATCTTGTCGGAATGAGGAACAGAGGCCTGGTTCCAAGTACTCATCCATACATAGCGCATTCATTACTTCTAACTTTTCAGGGTTTGGTGTATTCCTTCTTACTGCACCACTATACATTAATTGTTTGGAACCAATGAATTCATCATGAACAATGCATTGTTGGATGTCAACTTGTCTTCCATCTTGCCTTCCCACACTTCTACATGGATCTCGTTCTGATGATTCAACTTGTAGACATTCGTTAAACGTAACTGCTAAATCTGATCTTTCTACCTCAGCCAACAACTCATACAAAAAGTCAGGTTCTTCAGCACTCAGGTAACCAGTCTTGACTAATTGCTCAAATAAATCCATACTTCTTTCCACAGTTTCCAACTTTCCTCGAGGATCCAATTCAGAACACACATACTTCATAACTTTTAATTCTTGTCTAGTAAGACCTTCACTAATTCTTCTTAATGCTTCAAGAAAGGTAGAGAATCTTGATGTCTGTGACTTTGTCTCATAAGATGCCTTGTCTTCAATCAATTTCTTGTCTTCAGCTACACTGCATGGTACCCAAAGGTCTTCTATAGATGTCTGCATTGAATTTTCAACAGTTGGATGTGAGTCCAACCTATTTTTTGGACTTCCCACACTTCTACATGGATCTTGTTCTGATGAGTCAACTTGTAGCCCTGATTGACATTGGCTAAACATACCTGCTAAATCTGCTCTTCCTACCTCAGCCAACAACTCATACAAAAAGTCTGGTTCTTCAGCACTCAGGTAACCAGTCTCAACTAAAAGCCCAAATAAATCCATACTTCTTTCCACAGTTTCCAATTTTACATGAGAAACCAAGCCAGAACACACAAACTTCATAACTTTAAATTCTTGTCTAGTAAGACCTTCACTAATTCTTCTTAATGCTTCAAGAAAGGTAGAGAATCTTGATGTCTGTGACTTTGTCTCATAAGATGCCTTGTCTTCAATCAATTTCTTGTCTTCAGCTACACTGCATGGTACCCAAACGTCTTCTGTGGATGTCTGCATTGAATTTTCAACAGTTGGATGTGAATCCAACCTATTTTTTGGATCATCAGATTGTCTTCCTCCTTGCTGGTCACAACTCAGAGGTCTCTGAGTGAAAACTTTTCCTCTCTTGTCTAACTCTTCCTTTACCCTCTGCAGTTCATCTTTCAGGTGTTCATTTTCAGAAGATATACCACCAATCACTTTACGATCAAACATCAGTTGGTCAATCTCACTTTGGAGCTGCACATCAATCTGAGATTTTTCCAATAAGTCCTCAGGACAATTCAAGTTGTCTTCAGTTTTCTTCATTTCCGTTTTCAGGTCTTTGCAAGGTAACCCAAGGTCTTCTGTCGATGTCTGCATTGGATTTTCAACAGTTGGATGTGATTCCAACCTATTTTTTTGATCATCAGATTTTCTTTCTTCTTGGTCACAACTCAAAAGTCTCTGTGTAAAAGCTTTTTCTTTTTTTTCCATCTCTTCTTTTAGCCTCTTAACTTCAACTTTCAGCACTTCCTTTTCAGAAGATATGCCATCACTCACATCAAGCTGCTTTTGGAGATGCACATTTTCAATCTGAGATTTTTCCAACAATTTCTCAAGACATTTAATTTTGTCTTCAGTTTTCTCCATTTCCATTTTCAGGTCCTTGCAAGGTAACCCAAGGTCTTCTGTGGATGTCTGCATTGAATTTTCAACAGTTGGATGTGATTCAAACCTATTTTTTGGATCATCAGATTTACTTCCTCCTTGATCACAACTCGAAGGTCTCCAAGTGAAAACTTTTCCCCTCTTGTCTAACTCTTCCTTTAACCTCTGCAGTTCATCTTTCAGGTGTTCATTTTCAGAAGATATGCCACCAATCACTTTACCAACAAGCACCAGTTGGTCAATCTCACTTTGGAGCTGCATATTTTTAATCTGACATTTTTCAAACAATTCGTCAAGACATTTAATCTTGTGTTCAGTTTTCTTCATTTCCATTTTCAGGTCCTTGTTCTCCTTCACTGCATTTCTTGATAATTCCTCCACAGAGGTAAACATGACTTCTTTTTCTCTACCTATCAAGTCTGAGTCTGAGGCTCTCCTGACCAATTCACCTGTAATGTTGAAATATATTTCTTATTTTTGAACATTTTACCGAAAGATAGCATTGACTAACAAAACACTTCCTCCTCCCTCACAATACAGTCTCCATTTCTATGAAGAAAATAGTGACAATGCCATTGTAGCACAACATATTGAAATCCATGCTGTTATTTTATAAAGATGAAATATTCCTTTCAGTATTATGTAGATCTACCAAGTAGTTTTGAAGTTTTACTTGTTTACCAAAACTCAGAAATTACGTACAATGATTGCATAAACATCTGATAAACTTTCTTCAAATACTAATTATGTTAAAGGGATGGCTGCTTCATGGTGTGTGGGATTTGAATAAAAAATATAAATGTCCAAGTGTAGATGGATTTTGTGATTCATTGAATGCTGGAAAATGATAATTGTCATCAAATCTTACTGAATATGTTGGCAAAGCTGGTAGTGAAGAAATATATATCATATTATAGTAATACTCAATTGTGTACAATCTTCACATCAAATGGTTTCTCTCAGATAGTAGAATTATTGCACTTGTAACTTGACTCATGTTGTCACTCCAGCCAAACTGTTTTCAAAGTGACTATAAGTGTCTTGTTAACTACCAACTGAATTGTCTGTATGCCTAAGCTATATATCTGGGTAAATTGGTAACTGATTGTCCAGGTTTCTAATGTCATCACTAGAAGTAAAATCCCCTCTAAAATAGACCTCACAATACACAGTTTACACATATTTACTAAACACTGACACATGTAAAGTGTAGTGTGAAGCATGACCTTGAACTGGGGGGGGTGACAATGGAATTTGACAGTGATCATATAACACATAACTAAGAAGATACAATGAAAAAGAAATTGATCAGATGAAATATCTTTCTTTTTAGGCATAACTTCCATTTCACTGATCTGATCATTTCATTTGAACAATTTTCCACCTACATAATACCCTAAGTAAAATCTCTACCAAACACCAAGACAATCGGTCTGCCTGTAAGTTGTTTACACACACACACACACTCTCTCTCTCTCTCTCTCTCTCTCTCTCTCTCTCTCTCTCTCTCTCTCTCTCTCTCTCTCTGTGATGCCTATTAAAGTTCTACTGAACTACCACTGTGTTCAGTTGTCCTTTTAAAAAAATGGAATTAAATTAAAGGAGTACAATTAACATAAAAGACGACAATTATATCCGGTCTATTGAAAATATTCTTTCACATCATTATACTGAGGCAAAGTTGAATGTATGGTTCTCTAGACTATTTGTTACGAAAGTTATACCAGTAATTACTAACCTCTATTAGAAACATGTATCCAGCTATCTGTGTGATCGCCAATCTTTACTGCTAATAGTCCAAACTGTTTTAACCGCACTGGTCTTTTCTCTAGTACCTTCTTCAGGTTACTGACGGCAGATGTTGGAATCTGAAATATTACGATGACGCTACCAGGCTTTAAACCAGTCAGATTAATGTACTCCCTTGGTATTCCGATTTCCATTTCTAGAACATGTCTGAATTCATCAAGTGTGGTACGTGGAAAATCCGATAAAGTTCCACGAAATTCATAAGACACAGATGTATGCCCCGGTGCTGTTAAAAACAAATAAAGATCACATCTGATTTGAATACCTTCATAAGGACAAAACACAAGCCTTTTCGACTACATACGTTATCAGAATGCAAAATTCTGTCTACCAATCCATACAATTTATCAGTAAATTTCATTAAGATGCAAAGAAAATTTGAAGTTTGAATTCTTAAAATCATACTGTCCCTCATTGGGTGAAATGATTGACTTTTTCAGTTCTTTTCAAAACTTTCCATGTTTTGATCAAACATTTCTCATGTTATTCATGTCGGAAAGGGTAAAAAATTACAAAAGTATCGACCGAATAAATTAAATTGGTATCTATCGGCATGTTTTCTTTGTTTGTTCATGTATACAGAGAGTCTTAATTTGTGTACTACGTACGTTTCATGTTTCCATTCTATGGGGACTGAGTATGCAATAATGTTTTCGGTATTGCACTGCAGTAGTATGCACACACACTGGTGCAAGTCTCTGGTACATATGTAATAATTTATCTGTATCACCAGGGTTATATTACAAAAAATATTTGCAGTTCTACTAAAAAAAATATTCTTTTCCCAAAAGGTGTGTTAATTGAGCCTGTGACTTGGCTTTGTCATTAGAGTTTTCATCACCACAACCTTACATGTACATCTACCCACAGACTTGTCTGTGATCTACCAAACGAAATAATGAGTCCTCACCTGTGCTATGTTCAGATATATAAAAACATAAACTATCCGGTCTCGTCAGGGCATAGTCATACACCTTTTGGTACAAATCATATCTGTCAATTTTGCACAGGATTATTTGCAAGTAGAACAAGTTATTTGGAGAGAGATAATTCAGCATTTGTAGTCTCCTGAAGAGCTGCTTTCCAGACTTTATTTTCTCTAATATACTGTCAGGTATGGCAGTAGAACCCTCTGACAGTGGATCTAGGAAACAGAAAAAGGCAGAACAGTATTTGAGTTCATATTTTAACAATAAACCACCCCCTGGGGATGGTATACCAAGAGGTTTTGACCAGTGAATGAAATATATGCACGAACGATAGCGAGTGCATATATTGAGTTCACTGGTCAAAACCGAGTGGTATACCATTCTCAGGGTGGTTTATCACTATTATATTATACCAGTATATTGAAAATATAGGAAACAAGATAAGACGCAACGTTTTCTGGTTTCATTTGCGCCCCATCCCTGCACGGACTACAACGTTCATAGACAAACAGTCAACATCAAAATTTGGATGCATGCCAACTGTGCATTATTACTCATTTTAGACGCGCTAGTTCGATGTCTGGACCAATCAGACCTCTCGATTTGCGCCATCAATATACTGGTATAATATAATACACAATTAACAATACAATGAACTTTTAAATAAAGCATGTTCATGGACTCTGAGTTCATTCTTAGTGATGACTATTTCTACTTTAATACAGGGTCAAAAAAAATGTTTAGAAGTAAATCCCAAACTTTTGCTGACATCTCATCAGCATCGACAAGACCCCAGTGAAGGCTTGTCAGAACCGAGGTCAATATCTCTACTGCATTTTCGCCAAAATCTTACCACACTGTTCTCCCCGCTTCACTCCTGTGAGACAACTCCTCTCCTTGCCCAAAAACTAACAATTGATTCACTACATGCTTGTCAGGCGTAGTTTGACTGATATTACTTAAGGTACAATGGTGGCAGTGATGGGATATTGTAAAAAAATCATAAAATAATATAACGTTAGAAAATATATTTAGTCAAAATAAACTCTGACATCCAACAATTAAATATCTAAATTATGGCCTTCCGCCAATTACTGATTCTTAGAATTGCCTAGCCTCCTCTAGAGGAGGCGTATCAGGACCAAAACATAAACATGTAGTAGGAAAGTCTATTCAAACAGAAACACCGAAGTAAATATAACAATGAACGATTAGCCGACATCTACATCGGATTTTAATCAGATGGGGCTGGGATATAATTCTATTTCAATAATGTGTTATGTAAATGAACTTACCTCTGTGGACAAGAAACTTGGCATCATCTAACTCTTCATCACTAAGTGCTTTACTTAAGTGCAACAGCATAGAGGTGTATCCAATGTTTGGACCAATGCTTTGGTACCTAGCCTGAGAATGTGGCTCTTTCCTTTCCAGATGTTGAACTGCTTCAGTAGTATTGCCTGTACTGGGACTTTGCTCACAACCTAACAGTTCTGCACTGATCTTATTGTCATTCTTTAATCTAATAGGCTCAGTCAGTTGGTTTTCGGACTGAGAAAGAGTGTCACCTTCTGTGGCAGTAAGTCCACTTGTCTGACTGGAACTCAGACTTGGCTGGCCAAGTACCTGTTTGGGGTTGGTCTCATCAGTTCCCTCTGAACCATATCCACTGTTTGTGTCAACTGATCGATGACTGCTCGTTAGGTCATTTTGCTTGCCAGTGCCTAGTATAGAATTGTTCATTTCATCATCATGACTCATCATGCCAGCCAGTGCCTTAAGGTTGGTTTCATCCTCATCATCTGATGTATCTAATGTTGCCTGCAGTTGGTCAACTAGTTGTTTAGGATCAGTATTATCATCCATCTCTGAAGTGGGTGTTATATCACCTGATGTGTGATTTCTCTGGGAGTGCGAGTCATTTTGTTTGTATGTACTGTTTGCTACAGTTCTTTCCTCCTCGTTGCTATGGTTGCCAACAAGATGTTTTAGATTCACTTCATCCTCATCATCTGATTCTTCAAGCACATTGTCCTTGCCAAGGTCTTGAATTGGCTTATTCTGATGAAATTTTGGCGTGGGCTTACCTTGCTCTGTCGTAGATTCTTGACTGCAGTCTGAGTTTGTAAAGCTGTCACATGTTAGAGTAAATGTGGATGGGTCAGTGGAACATTCCTCATCATCTTCTCCTAACAACTCTTGTTCTTCATTATCAACAATCTCATTTTCCACAACTGCATTTTTAGACCCAGTGGCATTATCTTCAGATAAAATGTCATTCTGCTTTTTGTCAGGACCCATATTATTTCTTAGAGGAAGTGAAGCAAGTGTATCAAATCCAAAGCTTTCCCCTAGTTTGATTCTGGAAGGGTTGTCTGATGTTGAATTATCAGTCTCAGAAATTACTGTCGATTCTATTCCATTGATGCTATCACCCTCATGAAAGTCTGTTCTTTCACCCTTTCTTTGGAATTCTTGAGGAATGATAAAGCTGGTTGCCATGGTGATGTGGCAAGTTTATAAAAACATACTACTCATTCTTGAGCCAGAGCAGTGAACGAATTTAATACTCAAGCTTGCAAAAAAGTTTATTTTATCAGGTTGAATTTGCTGATAACCACCTGAATCAACAATCACTTTCAACATAGAATGACCTACAGAAAAGAGAGAAAAAGACCAGAATCACATAACTCATAATCATATTTCATAAGTGATTACACCCAGATAATCGGTAACTTTGGAATTATGGATTTTAGACCAAGAACACTCACTTTTTAGTCCAAATTTACATATCACTCATGGAATCATCATGTCATGAAGAATTCTTGTGCTAAACACCCCTATTAAAAGAATGTTCTCATTCAATTTCATATCAGTAGTAGTTTTTGAGTTTATATATGGGAGGGGTTTTTTTTAAATCAGACATTTTTTTTTACCCAAATCACACACCTGTGATACGATAATTTTACTTTGAACAATTTTCCAACTACACACCAAAAGTAATGTCCCCCCCAAATACCAAGGTAATCGGTCGGGCAGTTTTTTACTTTAAGTTGTTCACACACATACACAGACAGACAGACAGAAACACACACACACACACACACACACACACACACACACACACACACACACACACACTGCACCATGCCTATAGCATTACTGAACTTCATAAGTTCAGTTGTGGTGAAAAGCAAAAAAAATAGTACCAATGTCACAAATAGCGCAACGGTATTTTTTTAAATGCTTTTTCAGAAGCCAGCCCATCCCTATTTTAGACATTTCAGCCAAATCTGCCAAGTGGTTTTGGAATGACATATTTTGACCAAAAAAGACACATTTCAAGAGCTAATTTGACTATCACTGATGGGATCATCATGTCATGAACTTCTTCACCTACACATTGCTAAGAACATCCCCAACTAAATTTCAGACCAATCGGCACAAAAGTTTTTTAGCTTAGATTTTTTACCAAAAAATTTTTTTTTTTACCAAAATCACACACCTCAGTGATGTGATCATTTTGATTTGAACAAACTAGACACCCAAAGTAACATCACCAACAAGTTTCACTGCAAACAGACTTATTTCATGGTTACTGTCATAGCAGTGGTCCAGTGTTGCCTAAATATGGAGTATTAGCAGAATGCATATGTGTTAGTTGAACAATAAATATTCTGTGATTATTTATCTGAAAGTAATGGCAATTAGGAGACATGAATAGTTATGTTGTCTGCTGACTTAACATGGGACAACACTGGATCACTGATGATAAGACAGTCATACAATAATGAATGATTGTGAAAATGATTATATTTGGTGTTGCTTGGCAATAGGGAACTTGCAAATCCTCCATGTTGAATGTTGCATCATGGGAAATGTGATAATAAATACTAATCAAATAGTATTGTAAACAGTATTGTTACATTGTTCGTAACCACAAATAATCAATTCATATAGTCACCCTGACCTTTGTGGGAGGTTTATCTTATTGGTAGCTTCAGATTAGGTATTGCGATAACCACAGAAAATCCCATAGTCCTTTGCATCTGAGCATGCTCAGTCTGGATTGCAAGTTCCCAATTCCCTGACATATATGTGATGCAAATCATGAAATGGCTCTCCAGAAGTACCCAAAGTTTATTCAATAACATTGTCACTCCCTGTTTCGTCGGAGGATTTCTGCAGGTTACAAAAGCATATGGCAGCATTATCAATTATTGGCAATCATTGACAACTTAGGGGTAAGATAAGTTCCATACCTGGGCATGTGGCTACAAATGCCTACCAAAGATGGCGAAATATATCAATTATTGACAATCATTGACAACTTATTAGGGGCAAGATAAGTAGGGCATAGGACATAACTGGTGACTACAAAAACATGCCCAACAATATGGCGGCATATCAATTATTGCCAATCATTGACAACTTCAGGGCAAAATTGGAAATTGTTTGACAGTTGCAAATCAGTAAGTCGTTTGTTAGTGCTAAGATTAAAAAGCCAGTGTGTAGTGAGAAAAAAGAACTCTTTTTGCCACGTTAATGCCATGCATTTACTACATATAGCAAACATTCTTTCATTTCTTGATTTGACTAAATTTTTAAAATATTTGTATTCAGGGGTACAAAAAACTGATAATTTATAGTACATCGTTTTTGTAGGATGAGATCTAAAATGGTTCATCCAAGCCCCATCACAAATCTAAAACTGGTTTTATTTTCGTACGTTGAAATATTGATCTCGCCCCTTCATTTACAAAGATGTATAAAGTTCACTACTCCCAAACCTAGTCCTGCTTGCATAAGCTTACGGAGTAATCCAGGACTCGATTCTGACAATTGTCCCTAACCGGTGTTTAGAGTCAAGTCAGCAATATAGACTCCAATCTGATTAAAATCCGATGTGGTGAAAGTAGTTAGATGTCCTTATATTTACCTATATTCATCGTGTTGTGACGTTTGTTTTGTTCGGAGTGATCGCCGCCTTCCCACGCAGCGATCACTCCGAACAAAACAAACGTCACAACACGATGAATAGAGGTAAATAAGGACATCTAACCGCTTTCACCACATCGGATTTTAATCAGATTGTATATATAGACTCGAGCAACGCCTGTAAGCAGGGCTACTCCCCGGGCAAACCCATATCTATCTTGTCAC